>NW_023339763.1:22353025-22362459 GCF_004916995.1 Morone saxatilis | reverse complement strand
TTGGAACAGTGCATTTTGAGTTTTGTTAAAAATAAATAAATCAGTTATCATTAGGAGATTTGTTCAATAAAATTTGAATTATACTCTAACAGTTTATGACTTGAAAATTATACTGACTGTCATTTGCATCGACTATTTAGGACAATCTGAGAAAAATATAATTTGCATAATAATTTGGAATGCGGTGTATAAATTCTTCTTTCTTCAGTCCCATATATCCCTTCATTCAAACAACTTCAAACACTGACAACAAACCCATTCATAAAACAAACCTACTCCTTTTCATGCAAACCCCCTTCTACCTAAGGTCCTAAGAGATGGTGTTACCCAAGTATGGTTCACAAAGGGCATCAAGACATTTGGGGACTTGTACAAAGATGGGGCCTTAGAGTCATTTGAAGATCTTACAGAGAAATACAGCCTTGACAAAAGACACTTCTTCAAGTTCCTACAACTCTGGCATTATATTCAATCAGAACAGGGGGCAGACTTTTGCCCATCACAGCACAACCCTTGGATAATGTATTGAATAACAAAAAAGAACTCAAGGGGTTTATATCTCACATGTACAATGGCATTAACAGTCTGTTAGGAAAAGAGGGGCCGAAGGTTAGGGAAAAATGGGAGGCTGACTTATCTCACAACTTTGAAGATGATGATTGGACCGAGCTATGTGGAAAGGTCCAACGCTTTTCCTATAATAGTAAACACATATTAACTTAATACAATCTGATACATAGAATTTATTATACCCCAGAAAGGCTGCATAATATAAGTCAGACAATCTCCCAATACTGTCCAAGGTGTAAATCTGAAATTGGTTCTCTTATTCACATGTTCTGGTCTTGTTCACAATTGTCCAACTACTGGGAAACAATACTTAGAACCATATCCAAAGTAGTTAAAATAAACATCCCACCTGAACCAAGGTTAACCTGCTAGGGGACACTTCAATGCTGCCTGTCAGGGGCGACAAAATCAGGTTCATAAGAATAGCTTTGATAAAAGCCAATAAATGCATAGCTCTTAATTGGAAAAGTGAAAAACCACCTTCACCCTCTCTTTGGCTTAATGAACTAACCTCCTGTATCCCCAGCGAGAAAAGAATGTATAATCTAAAACAAAGGCCGGACATATTTGAGGGAGTATGGGGTAATCTGATTGAACATCTGAATACAGCAGATATAGAAGACTGAAGTGTGATACCAAAAAGAGACATAGTTGCTGACGAGCAAATCTAAGTACTATTATTTTTATTTTTTACTTTTTTCTCTCCATTTGTGACATTACCTGTACATTTCTGTAGTCTTTAAATTAGTTTTCATTTATTTATGGGTTTATTTATATTTTGTTTTGTTATTTATTATCTGTTTGTTTCATTATACTATTATTTCTTGCTTGTGCTTTCTATAAATATATTATGTACCAGTAATGGGAAATGGGGGGAGGGATTGGGAGGGGGTTCAGGGTAAAAGAAGATGTTTACAATGTATATTATGTTATGTTATGTATGAATATGGAAAAACTCAATAAACAGAATGTTAAAAAAAAAAGAAAAACAATTGATCAAGGAAAATCTGAACTCAATAAGGTACTAAATGTTTTCCTAAAGCTCTAATCCGCATCTGGTGGCCTTCTTGAATTTCCCTCGGGATAAATAAAGTATCTATCTATCTATGTATCATCAGCAGATTATATTATATTATATTATATTATATTATATTATATTATATTATATTTCCTTGGTTATATTCACTTTTGTCTCTAAAACATATTATATTAATTATATATTTTATATACATACATAAGTTAATACGTGCCTCGTTTACCTGTTCCGTGTAACGTTAACTTCCCCCCCTGCCTGTTTGTACAGTAACGTTACTATAGTATTCGCAACAGAAAAAGAAAAACATAGTGGCAAAATAAATAAATAAAAAAACTACAACTCCCATCGCGCACTGGGCCTCAGTCGCGTAGGTGTTTCCGGTGTCTTATGACATTTTACTTCCTTCCACACAGACCGACACGAACAAATCGAGAAAGAAGACGTCGCTAACTTTTAAACGCTGTCGTCAACAGTCGCCTTCTGAGCGCAGTTCTCGGTTAGTTTCCGTCTTAAAATGGCCGCCATGTTGCGAGTGGTGTCTGAGAACTAAAGAATAGTTGAAAACGTAGACCATAACGCGTAGGCCTCCGAAGAAAGTTTGGTCGAGGGCCTGTAAACAACATGTCCTCCGCCTCGCAGTCTTCCTCTAGACGGCAATGGTGCTACCTCTGCGATTTGCCCAAGATGCCCTGGGCCATGCTGTGGGAGTTCAGCGAGGCTGTGTGCAGGGGATGTGTCAACTACGACGGGGCAGACAGAATAGAGCTCCTCATTGAAACTGCCAGGCAACTGAAGAGCACGCACGGAGTTTTAGACGGCAGGTCTCCCGGTCCACAGCAGGGAAAACCCAGCTCGGCCGGGCCCATTGAAGCAGGGCGGCAGCATGGAGAGCGTATAGATAGGGGGAGGGGTGAGTATGGGGTGTCTTCTCGCCTCCCCAATGGCCTGCACAGAGCTGAAGATGTGGCCTTGTCAGAGGGTAGCAGACAGAGCCCAAACACCCGTCGGGCTATAGTTGGAGCAGTTCCTAATCTTCATGGCACCATATCTCATGCATTGATAGCTCAGGGGTTAGTAGCAGCTCCTCACGGGCTTTTGGCCCCGTTATCAGGCTCCAGGGCTGGAGGCACTCCTATTGCAGTCTCAGCTGGCCCCATAATGAGTGAGGCTGGCAGAAGGCAGGCTGTGTCCCTGGGTGTGGGAGCTAGCACCTCTGCTGTGGTGGGTATAGATGCAGCAGTGTGGAGGAACAATGAAGTGATGGCCGAACTGAATGAGGTGGCTCGCAGCAGGGTTGAAGGCTGGCCAAACCGTCCCAAAGCAGTCCGGGATGTTCTTGTAGCTCTCAGCAGCTGTGTCCCCTTTAATGTGCGCTTCAGGAAAGACCATACCCTGATGGGTCGTGTTCTGGCCTTTGATGCCTGCGCAACTCCAGAGTTTGAGCTGAAGGTGTTTGTGGAGTATCCGGCCGGCTCTGGAATGATCTTCTCAGGAGTCCCAGACCTGGTCAGGCAGATGTTCCGGGACTCGGCCAAAGATGCAGGTAAAGCGGTGAACTCTGGCCTGCGCTATGTGGAATATGAGAAGCGGCAAGGCACAGGAGATTGGCGCGGGCTGTCTGAGCTGCTGAATGATGGTGTGCGTATGTTTAAAGAGCCCCCGATCCCAGAGGTTTTGCCACAGCCAGATGCAGGGTTGCCTATGGCAGCCGCTGGACGCCCTGTGCCAGCGAAGAGCACGACCCGCCGTCGCAAAGCTTCTCCAGGCTCTGAGAATGGAGAGAGCGAAGGGAGGCCGGATCACCCGTCGAGAGAGCCCTGGCCCAGAGGCGCTTACTCCGGCATGGAACCTCTTCCTGGCATGGCCGCCCCTCAAGAGGGCCCACCCCGTTTACACAGCCAGCCCTCACCCATCTCAGCGCTCATGGGAGTTGCAGACAGCCTGAGCTCCAGCCAGATGGCCCGAGATAGCCCCAGCATGTCCGCAGCCCACTCTTCAGCCGGGCGCCCCACCAGCAGCAGCCCCTCCACCGCCTCCACCTCAGTCTCCCAGGCATCCTTGGGGCAGGGTTTGACCGCAGTGGGGCCGAGCAGCAACGCCAGCGCCGGGGAGAGCTCAAGCAGCGCCCAGGGCACCCTGCTCTGCTGCACCCTCTGCCGAGAGCGCTTGGAGGACACACATTTTGTCCAGTGTCCCTCTGTACCGCACCACAAGTTCTGCTTCCCCTGTACCAGAGGGTTCATCCGGAGCCAAGGTCAAGGCGGGGAGGTGTACTGCCCCAGCGGAGAGCGCTGTCCCCTGGCTGGATCCACTGTGCCTTGGGCCTTCATGCAGGGAGAAATCTCAACCATCCTGGCCGGAGACGGAGATGTGACAGTAAAGAAGGAGAACGACCCTTGACATCTCCATGCTGTTGTGGTGAATGGTAAGACATCTGCTGTCCCGAGAGGCTCGGTTCTGATTTCACCCTTTCATAATCAGCTGATACATAAAACCGTCTGAACTGACTAAAGTATCAGTCCGCAGTGAGAGAGGATTCAGTAAATTAGAGTTGCAAATGAGAATCAGTTTTATCAGCAGTGATAATGTTTCTTATTTCATTTGTTCTCATTATTCAGCAGCTGGAAATTACACAGTGGAACTGAGTGTAGCTGACTTGTAAAGCAAGCCTTTAGTTTTCAGGTCATCTTTTAATCATGGTTAAATCAGTATTCATAATTGACGTGCTCTTATCTTCCCTCTATCTTCCAGACTATACAAAAGAATGTACAAAGGTGAATACATCATTGGCAGGAGTGCGGGCAGATTATAGCTGCTATCAGAAGAGGAGCCATGTACTGTATATAGTCACTGAGACGGAAAGATGATACATATAAATAGCATCATTATCACAATGATTAGTATTAACACAACACACTGTGACCTATGCAGGCTCCTGTAGAATAAGTGTCTCTTGGTGACACTCATAATGGCTGTAGAGTGAAATTAGAGGAGGAGAAGTAAGTAACTTTAGCTCATCAGCTCGCTCACACTGTAACTCATGTGAGAAATTCTTCCTTTGCGTTATGTTTACACTGCGGGTGTGTGTGTGACACTGTGTGTGTGTGTGTGTGTGTGTGTGACACTGCAGTGATGCCACACTCATTCTCCTGTGCAATGTGTCAACCTGCCTAAAGCACATTACACTTTGTATAATTGACAGGATTCTTTCAGCCGACACAAACGAAGCTGTGTTCTGTCATGGTTTGGAGACTTCTACAGTTTGAAGCTGATTTAGAGATCAGATTTAGAGATGAGAAGTGTGGCATCACCATCTGTTTTAAAAATTCAAAAAATAACTGAAATGCCACAGGATAAAATAACTATTAATACAGTGTCATCAACTTACCACTGTACTTATTGACACTACTTTAATATTAGACCGTTTGTTCTTTTTAGGACCCTCTTAATTAGGGCTGTACAATTAATCACAATGTTATTGAAATTGCAGTATGGTCAGATCACAAAGGCTGCAATGCTTTGATAAAGGTAAAATGTGTGACAAACAGCATTATAATGAAGCACTGTAGTGCTGCAGAGATTCCCTGGCCTCAAAAGCAAAAGTCACATCAAGCTTTTAACAGTTTTTTTTTTCTGTGAAAATAAAAAATGTTATGACTACAAAAATAGTTCTTCCCACTAATCGTGATATATATCGTCATCACAGTATCCATCAAAATAGTAAATGTTTGACCATATCATGCGACCCTATTCCTAATACACTATATGATGCAAATGAATACCTGTTGGAGTCAAAAGACGACACAGCCAGTAGTTACGATAAGGCCTACAGTTAAAATACATGAATTCACAAACGTACGTTTGTGTACTCAGCTGTAATAATTATTTATGGTAATATAATTTAGCAAGTAAATTAACCCGGACCCAGATTAGAGTCACAAATTGAATGGATGGCCAATCTAATGAATTATTGTCTGGAATTAATGAACAATGCCTATTCTGAGTGGATGCTCCCTAGCTACTGTAGCAGCAGTCCTAAAGAATGTCACTGTGCCGTTAGAAAAGAAAGTTACCCTTCTGTTTGTGTTTATGTTCTCACACATATTTTCTTCTCTTTCCACAGTGGATCAAACACTTTGAAAGCACTTCCCTATTATCTCAAGCAGAGGTCAACTTTGGCTGCAGTTCATCATGTGTGCCTCTGAGAAGAGAATAACTCTGAACCCCAGGAGGACAGCTACACAAACACCGTTACTAAAGACACAACAAGACTCACTTTTGAGAAGAGGGACATGTCCACGTGTCAGGGCTGGGCTCACCTGTGAAGGCTGGGCTGCTACATCACATCTGAATGTTGAGTCCTGACCAAATCCCCCCCCCCTTCTTTGTGCAGGGGCCTCTCATCAGGCCTAATTTTCAGAGCCCAGGATAGAAAGCACACACTTGTTTTAAGAATGACAATCCATTTTGTCCTTCGTTTGTTTTTGTTTTATACGTTGCATACTGTCCTACACAGGTGGATCACGGCGATGTTGATAGATGGTTTGACAGAATCATGCAATTCTTGGAAAAACAAATGAATGTTCCAAACGTGGCAAAACCATTTGGTCCTTAAAGCCAAGGATTGAAAAAAATGTAATCCCACAATATGTCTCTTAGGTAATCTCCTTATATTGTATGTCAAAAATGTGAATTTACTTTCAATATGGCTATGTAATTTCTATTTTTGATACAATACAAATTTATATGTATTTGTTTATAGTGATAAGAAGACCAAAGATGGCTTCATGCTCAATGTAATTTTATTGTATTGTAGCTGTGTATGCTGTATTCACTGATAACCTTGGCATCAGTCACTAATTTGTTCATCTATCACAGAAGTAAGCTTGTTTTGTCTATTTACTTTTTGAATTATATGTATGGTAAGATAATTAGCACCACAATCTTCAATGGTTAACCCACATATTCATGTGATCTTAACAGGTCAATTCTACAATAAATGACAAAATAGTCATTAGTTATAGCTCGTTTATTCTATCAACCTCAAATGTATAGCACATTGTTGAAACTGACATTTTTATAAAATTATTTTGACAAAAACATGAAAAACCCACACTAGATATTGTATAAGCCCTTGGAAATGCATCAATATGCACAGAATTAGCATCTTATCCCTTGAACCACAGTTTTGTAAACACTGCTTGTGGAGTGCAAAATTAATTTGTCATCACCCATTCTAAATATAAAATACACGACTTGATTAAGTACACTGCACCAAAACATACAAAAATATATATTGTTTACACCACAACCCTACTAATAAGCTAATATCAAACAATACATTGTTGATCTGTAAACATGTACACAACAGTGGCGTAAATCCTTTGTCTTTACATGTGGTTCCATTTCTAACCTTACACCTGGTCTTAAAATGTGAGCTGTATCCAGACACATTATTCAGATCAATTACAAACGCACATTAATGCAAGGTGTAAATGCGTCATGATCAGATCTGCCTGATCACATCAGGATGTGGTCTGGCTCATTATTTTCACACATTACCTTAGGTAGGTCTAAACATATTCTGTACACAACTTAACGAATACAGATATTTGTTTTAACATAAAATATAGGTTGTTCAAATTTATGGAGAGACACAGCTCTGATTATGGATTACACATCTATTCTGTGCCAGGAGGCCCAAAAGATGCGTTATTCAACAAAACTGCATGAAACATAAAAGGAAAATGAACAGTAAGACATAACTTGCAATTATCTGTGCAGCTGATCTGCTGTTAACAGATTACAAGGGGAAGGGCAAATAATTAAGAATTTGTTGTAGATAAACAGATCTCAATGAAGATAACGCATTAGAAACATCCGGTGGAAATGCAAAGGCAACACCGGATCGTTATTATCTGGATAATGTGTCCGGATACGGATCACATTTTAATACCAGGTGTAACTGGGGTGACAGTCACTCCACTTATTCAATTAAAAGATATCAGGGTAAGTGGTGGTGTGACGGGTCCTGGAACATCACATGGCTCAGATAGGGCACCCGCTGTCCCCCAGGGCCTCCTGTGCTGCCTTCAGGGTCTCTCTCTTCACACATTTCCAGTAGCCAGAGAAGCCGTTCTGATGCTGCACCTGAAGGGACAACCATTCCATCACAGCTAACAGCACTGCGATTCACTGTGACATTCAAAATGCACCCTGAGAGCAGTCTGTAGCTAGGTATATGAAGATATCAGGATTTACATCTTTGCAGACAGTTGGCCATGCTAAAATCAAAGGAGCATAAATGCTGACTGCTGGTTGTGTATGAATGAAAACTCAATCTCAGTCTGTACAACCAAAGGGATACAAATGGACCCATACTTTCAAAGGTCCAAGACCCACCTTTTTCACAGCAGCCATTTTGATATGAAATAGTAGGGTAAACACAGGTGTTAACAATGACACTAATTTCAGGTTCAGTTCAATTTATAGCAGCACCCTGACCTACATGGAACACAACCTGAATTAGTATCATTGGCATCACCTGTATTTATGTCCATGTCAAAATGGCCGCTGTGAAAAAGGTCTATTAGGGCGGTGAGAGCATGTACTGATTAATGCTCAAACACCAGACACTTGCCTACAGTGTGTTTTCTTTCATATCATCAGCAGTCGATTGGTGACTAATCAGATGACTTGTTAGAGAAATAGTTCCACGTTAAATAAACAAGATATAAGCAGAGGTGCTGGTAGAACTATTGCGTTGAGATTTTTGGCAGAAATTAAAACACAATATAAAAAGGTAAAGATGGATAGACTCACCTTCAGCCCTCGCAGGACTCTGTCGTTCATCACTCCCATGAACTCCTTATGGCTCAGGCAGTTGTCTCCGTCCATATCGAAGAGTTTAAATACAGTGTCCAACACACTCTCAGACAGATTGTGGCCCGTGGCGATACTCACAGCTCGCTTGAACTGGGCTGCAATGAGAGGAGGGGAAAATGTAGTCATCTACTGTATAGTGTTTATTGAAAACAGCTGATTCTAACCAACAGAGAGGAGTTACCCATTCCAACAGGACGGTTGGCTCCAGTCACTAGCTTCATTGAAAAGGCAAAGTCCTCCAGATTGTTGGTGAAGAGATAGAAGGCTTTGAACTCATCAAATGTGATACTCTGCAAGACAAAACGTCTCACTTCACTTTTGTGCTACACTGAACGACAGTTTCACTGTTTGTTTCTTTGTGTTTCTTTACCTGGCCAGCAGGAATCCTCTTCCTCATGTTTTCCCAGTAAACTTCATTGTCTTCTTCGTTGGTGTAGTGTAGCAGCCACTCAGCAAAGTCCTCCCTTCGCATGGTGCCCATACCTTTGGAGAACTGCAGGAACTCCATCTCCTGGACCTCAGCCTGCAGGTCCTCCATGAACCTGAACAACAGAAAGGCTTTACAGGGAATCTGATGCTCCGAGACGGAAACGCAACTTTATATCAAACTTTAAAAAATAAAAAAATAAAAATGTGTGTATATATATATATATATACAAAACTTATCATGCTAATTCAAACCTTATCTGGTGCTGTAAATATTTACAACCAAAAGTTTAACACAAAAAGTCAACTTCAACTTTTCTCTACAACCTTTAATTATATTTTATCTGACATCTGTCCTACAAAGTGGCTATAATAATACTCTATGTAGTGTACAGTAAGAATTTTAGAAAGATTAAAATGCAACAACTGACTGCAGAGCTGACTTAAAACCATGTGTTTTCCCTGTTACATCCTAAATGTCGACTGATACACACACTTATCACATTACTGTGGTCAC
>NW_023339763.1:22351860-22353003 GCF_004916995.1 Morone saxatilis | reverse complement strand
GTGACCACAGTAATGTGATAAGTGAGTGTGTGACCACAGAGAGCATTTCCTTACCTGCGGAAATCCTGATACTGCAACTTGTTTTCTCCTTTCTTTCCAAAGAAGTAGGCCTGCAGCGTCGTGTTCACACCTTCCCCTTCTTCCACTGGAGTCTGTAAACATCCAAGAGATGTGCAACAATATCATCTATTGTCTATTAAAACATTACAATTATTAAATCATGCTAAGCTGTCTTTTTAAGTGAATGTGAGTACCCACCTCTGTGCTGTCCTTAGGAACTCTCATTTTACTTTTTCCAAGGATTTTCTTCAGCTTCCAAAGCAAAAAATAAATATTAAAAAGAATTAATATTTCACCAGATACATTTTAAAAATGACTTTCTGCATTGGATTATTTTAAATATCAAAATGTGAATATACATCTCTCTTCTCTGAACTATCACATAAAATGAACAAAAAGAGGACTACTTTACTGATCAGACCAGAGACAGAGCCAAACCATCATCTGAGTCACACACAAACAATGGAGCAGATGAGAATGCATGCACTTTTACTCTTTATTTATTAAACACTTGAGGCGTGTGCACCAAGTCACAACATGAAAATATGACACAAGGTGCATACGTGCCAACATGCAAACTACTACTAGCCCAGGCCTGATGTAGACTACGCACACAGAGGTCTTTCTCCTGTCCTGGTTGGAACGGACACAAAAATGTCAAGTGACTTTACATAAATGGAATACACTGAGGCGCTGACTCAGGCTGCAGAGATGCAAACACATGACGGATGGAAAACAGAACAGTAGCTAACAGTGCAGCTCTCCCTCACCTTCACATGGAGCCATGGTCCATACTTACCACTGTGGTAGCATCAGGGCTTGACGCAGCATTAAAGATGGCAATATTGTGACATTTATATGCACACAGACATTTGAACAAACAGAATGACAACTCTCTCACACAATGTGTCCTCCCTTTAGATTACATATAAAACAATCTTATGTTCCAAATTAAAGAGCCCGACCGATATGTTGGCCTGCCGATAATACTGCCAGATATTGGCCTATTGCAAACATATCGGCATCATTGTATATATTATCTGATATGCGCTCATAACTGTTTTTTCCCGTATATCACGCAGA
>NW_023339763.1:22345109-22351823 GCF_004916995.1 Morone saxatilis | reverse complement strand
AAAATTTACTTTATCGGCCATATCGGTCAGTCTGAAAAATCCCATATCAATCGGGCTCTAAATATTACTACAGCATTACAGAAAATATCCCGACACATCAGAGGTCTTACCTTGAGAAATTCCTTTTTGTCCACATGCTCATTGCCGTCAACATCAAGCATTTTGAAAGCTATATGAAATCCTATACGGGGCTCTGCAATAGTAATGCACATGAATCAATGCTCTTGGTTAGTAGGGCAGTTCTCAACACAGCCTGGAAAACAGCGTGGAGAGATAAAACACAAATCAGGTCAACGGCTGCTGATTCATTTCAGCTCCACTGAAAAGTGCAGGTGTGCAAAGCTCAGACAGAACCAGCTGCATTCTACTGAAGAAAATGCAACCGCTTAAATCACAAAATCACAGGCAAATCCATTCATCACACTTTTACTGAGAGTGGGGGAAGACCTGGTAAGGCCCAGCAGCTGATGCAAGGTTTGAGAATCTACTTACTGGTCAGGATAGTCAGCAGGAACAGATACTCTGTGTAGGATATCAAACCTGAAAGACACAAAGAAATGTACACTGATACCCAATAACCAACTGACTTTGAAATCAACCTGCATGAGTTTTTCCTGTTAGTGTAACTCAGATACAATTAAATGGGAACGGGAAAGCATCCCAGAGTCACTCAAACCCATTCTGATGTCAAGATTTTTCAGTCTTGGTACAGTCTGAGCAGATCTGGACACAGGATATTAGATCTGAAGGTCCTGCGTGTTAACTGAAGACTCACCATTGTCTCCTAGTGTTCTGAACAGGTCGTTACCAGCCCGAGCTTTAGGGGCAGACGCCAACATTTTGTTAACTTCCTACAATAGGAAACAGAGAACAGCCAAACTGATGACATGATGACAAATGTGCAGTTAAAAACAAATGTAAGTACTACACTCTGTAGTGATGTAAACATACCTGTGTCGTTAAAGCTTTCTTCTGCAGTTTTCCTACGTGAGAAGAAACAAAAGTTATTTGTTATTAAGACAACATCAAACGAGATTTTCATGCATCTTTATTTTACACATCTGATGTCTGCAGGGTTTCATCCTCTGCAATTGACTGGATGATAATGATATGCAGCATAGCTGAAGTAAATTTAAAGTGTTTTTTGGAACTACAGAGGGTTCATGCATGAGCTATGTACCACGATCAGCATATAAAGAACACTCAACTGTCGGTGGTTCACTGTTAGTGATTATACACTAATGAAAACACACCTATGGATATTATATTCCATTTATGACCATAAATCCTCCTGAATGTTACACACTGGACCTTTAAGTACAAATGTTGTGGTGAGGGAAGTCAGATAATTATCGGGACAGATATATTACCATCTTATAATGGGAAAGTGATATAATTAATTCAATAATTACATTACAGTCAATAACTTATCGGTTGATAGTCTTTTTGATGGACTTTATTAGTTAGTCAGTTATCCTAGGTATCAGCCACGAGAAGCAGGTAATTATCGTTTATTGTATCGGCTGTACAAAAAAAAAAAAAGAAAAAAACCATCCATATCGTGCATCCTAAAATTCTTTATTTGTCCGCTCATTTGTTCCTTAGTGTGTCAGTCTTCCACCTGTACCGGAGATGGTAAATGGGCTCAAAAGACTGCATGCTGTCAGTAGAAACGAGCATCAGTGCAGCTTACGGTCAACGTTCTCCAGCATGACAGAGAAGAGGAAGTCTCTGGGGGTCATGTAGGGCTCCTGTTCGTAAACCACTGAGGCGAACTGGATGAAACGAACCTTCCTGGCAGACAGCTGTGGAGCTGCGGCCTCCTGAAACAGCACAGGGGACAGAACTATGGGTGAACTAGTGAACCATGTGAACACTCACTAACAGCATAGTGTGCTGTCACTGAGTGGCAGCTGGGGGGCGGCAGCTGCTCATACCAACTCATTATTTATGCCCTTTCTGTAAATATTAATAGTGTCACTTGTATTAAGGAACATATAACTTAATATTTAAACATACAGACGTATGAAGGCTACAGTGTTTGTCTGACTGACTGTTTCGTGTTCAGTTTCGACGACACAAACTTTTATTAGCTAGGCGTTTACTCACTTTTTGCTCCTCAGCATGAACGGCGAAGGGCAGAGTCCTGTTGTTTGCACAGTACTGGTAATAACCGACAACACCAGTTCCCACTAGACACCCAAAAAGCCCCGGGCCGACAGCACGGCGCAGGGATAAACCCTTCAGAGACCGAGGGCTCCTCCAAACATTCCTCAGCACCGCAGCGAGCCTTCCCCAGCTGGCCATTTTCAGCAAGCTAGCTTGTTATCTGGGTAAACGCCAAAGCTTCCGTAGCTGCGTAGTGTGTGTGCGCAGAGCCACGCCCCTAGATACAAGCTGTTGGACAGGTCACGTGACGCCCTCAGCTCCATAGAGTCCATGTCCATAAAAGAATCAGTGAGGATGGGAGCTGATTAACCTAATAAAACCAATTGGACAACTTCAGACAGAAAATACTACTACTTCATGTTTATCATGGTTTCCCCACAGAAAAGTTATACAATTATCTTACTCGTCCTCCCTCATTTACAAATCCAGAATCTATGCATATGCAGATAATTCTTCATTTTAAAACTTGTTGCTGGATACAAGATGTCTCGTCAACTAAAAAGCACTTTTAATAGAAGAAAGTCATATTTAATGTGTTTTTTTTGTGTGTATTATAGATAAGAAAAATATATACAGAAATAGAAAATGGACGATAGGGTTAATTGTTTATTTCCAGGAATAAAGAGGCCTCTGAAACAAACCACTAACCTCAGCTATGTCATGCTTGGCCTGCTTACAGATCCTACATGATCTGCCATCATTCTTCCACATTCTTATCCAGTGCTGCCCTCTGTAAAAAAGACTTCTGGGTATCATCCCCGTGAAGAAACCAGGACCTGCTGTCTCACCTGGGCCCAGTATTTCACAACCTTTAATCTAGATCAGAATTATCCAGATTTTGTAATCCCTCTTTTTGCTATCCCAGATAAAACAAATATTGTCGGTTTTGTCTTGGTTTTTCAAAGAATTTTCAGATAGGATCCCTCTAACCCAGATTACAGAATCTAGATTTGCAGTCTTTAGGCGTCTGTTCTATTGGCTGGTCAAAGTAATGCAACATTTCATTAACACTGATGTGAAAATGTTGGGAACCAACCATATCTCCTTTAGGATTTAGGAGAGCTGTAGAAATGAGCGAGTACATCATTATCTGTATCTGTTCAACCAACTAAATTATCTGTATTTTAACCCTACTCAGAACGGACAGGGTTTAAACATGGCTGGTGTGTGGAAGTCAGCTTGAAATTGATATGGGTTTTCCAGGAGTTGCTATATTTATTAGAAAACTATTAACAGAACAACCTTAGAATTGAGCTACAGAGCAAAGAGTAAGACAACTATTAAAGTTATTTGTAGTAAAAGTTGCTATATTTACAAGTATATATATTAACACAAAAGTACATTATCCTCATACTCACTAAACTCTAGTTTGCATGTAATACTACTTTTCTTTTTCTAATTATTTCATGACATGACCATGTCCTTTGGGTAATGCTGTATACAGTATTACTGAACATGCCAGAACACAGTGGTAAGATATATTTATCTAGGCCAAAAACAGTTTAGCAGTGTGTGATCGATCAGACAATTAAATTACAACATCTTAAGATTCCCTGCAGTTTGCAAAAGACATTTCACACAGATTAACTTTCACTGCAACCATATAAGGTGCCTGTTATTGGCCATGCTAGAGTGAGGACAAAAGACAATGGCAAAATCAAGGGATGAAGAGATTTTATGAGACAAAACCATGTTTTATATTTCCACAGACAGATATTGGCAGATGTTATTCAATTCAATAAACAAATCATAATTAAAATGTACATTCTTAAAACATACATCAAGTTGTGCAGAATTGTGCAATACTGTATACATGTATGTATGTTTTTTTGTGTTTTATTATAGAATAGACCCTGCATCACCACCACTGTCTCACACTGTGCAGGGGGCTTTACTTTAGTGCAAAACAAAAGTTGCATGAACCTTTATTTTTACTCACATAAATTATTCACATGTCCACTCACATTTTATTTTAAAAGTGCACGTACGTAGCTCGGGATGATATTCAGCATTTTTCATTGGTTGCTATAAGAAAGCCATAAATACAGCATCAAAATGTCTGTGTTGTACCAGTTACTGTATGTACAGAAGCAGGCAGGGATGGATCTGAAGCATATAGATAACCCTTTGATATGGACACCATTAGGAAAACACCAGCCCTTCAGTTGATTCCCAACCAATGATTCAGTCCTGCAGTAGTGTCAGTATGGAGGCTAGCTCAGCTCTAACACCAGGGGGCACTAGCACTGAACACAGACTCTGATGTTAATAAAAAAAAGATGTTTCATCATTTGAGTCTGTTTACACATTAGTGTCACACATACTTCACTGTATGCACCTAATATGTCTTACATGTGACCTCCAAAATGTGTTCCATGAGGTTGGAAGCACCAGGGCTTTAGCATATGGAGCTGGTCACGTACAGTCAGTGCTAATCTATGCTACTGCTGCTACCTCAGGATGAGAATGTGTCTTTTCAGCTGGAGTCTTCACCCTCAAATTCACAGACACTGAGAGAGCTGCAGTAAGAGTCGACTGTTAGTTTCAAGAATGTGCGATTGAGACCAGAACAGCTTGTAGTTCAAATGTAAGGAACACACTGTAAGGGGTGTGTGTGTATGTGTGTGTGTGTGTGTGTGTGTGTGTCCACATCAATTCCACGTCAAGTTTGCATCAGCAGGTTTGGAGGTTTATTTAATGTCATAGCAGCAAGTTGTAATGTAAAGTAACAAAGACATACACACTTGTAAGACCATCAATGAAGGAAACAAAGTTTGCACAATATTTTTTTTTCTTCAGTCACGGTTATGCTGCCTATTTAATTTCGACTGTTACTGTTATAACATAGTGGAAAAAAAATCCCCTGTGTGTTTCATAAAAGTGATGGGAAGCAAACACTTAAAAACGCACATGGTGATGCGGGCTAAATATCTGCCATGAGTGATGAATCAGAACAATTATAGCCACATGAAAATACTATAGCTCCTATTTCAATGATAAAAAGGTGTATTGCAGTGACAGGCTCACTGTCGAGACGAACGTCAAGTCAAATGGAACGTTACTCGTGTTTCAAATTGTTTTCTCTTCTGAACCACTGTTTCAGCAAACTGCATGACATGGCACTTATGTAAAAACAAACAGTGACTGACAAATGAAAATAACATTCACATCATAACATAGCTTATCTATTTTCATTCAGCTAATTTGAAGGCTGCAGTAATACAGACAGACACAGAAAACTGTCACTACAATCCTCAAGTCAGTGAATTCAAATACTGCTGCATCTGAGATATACTTTTGGTGTTTTTATAGAAAGGAAGACTGTTAATTAGTCTTTATTTTTATTTTTTTTTACATATTTGAGGTGCACTCTGATAGGATGGAAAATGCAAAAGTACATTTGAATAAAGTCTCAGCTGCTGTCTGCACACTGCATGTGTTTCCCCCTTTCTCCTTAATGTGAGTACAATGTGTCAAAATGGCTACATTTTACTGACATTGAGGAAGCTTTAATTGTACTTATATATGTAAAAAAAAATTGACACACATGACAAACAAACAGTAAGTGGACTAATGCATGTTCATCTCTGTGATCACAGCATACTGTACTTCACTTTAGTCACCAATAATTAGATTATCCAGAGGGGCACGTACTGAACTGCCCAGGCTAGTTTTTTTCCCCCTCTTGTCTGTAATATATAAATTTAGCACACCTCTCACAGACACACTGACTACTCAATCAGATATTATTACAAGATCTTATTGGGGCTGCGGGGCAACTCCTGAATCTGATATGAATAAATATAGGCATATAAAAATACAACAAGCATACCTACAGTATGTCCTGCTGCTCTTCCCTGGTAAAAGGTGTTTCATACAACTAGATACTGGTGTACGTATATACACTATGATATTTAATAGTGACTCCTAATTTGCATATTTTTCATTTAAATGTAATAAACATTAATATATTTGAGTGATGATTGTTTTTTATTTGTAGATTAATACAAATGTTTTAATTTTACCCATTTCAGTTCAGAGTATTGTTTTTATTAGAGCACAGGATTTATTGGTATACATACAAAGATAGGTATATACAATTCATGACTCGAATCATGACAGTTTTACATTTAACTTGCCTTTGATGGAAAGAATCCAATCAGTTTGAACTTCAAATGAAAGACACAGGGTACAGAGAGAGGTTAACTCTCAGTGAACTGCTTCAGGGCTTTACAATTTTGGGGCACCACAAACTCTGGTGGTGATTGTACATTTCACAGCTGAAGTCAGTACATTCTGTGGAAAATAAGATCGCAGTAATACAGTACAAACAGCAGAGGGGCCATTTGGCTTCTTAATTCATGTTACAGATCAAGGAGTAGTCACTTCTCTGGTATACCCCCCCCCACACACACCAAAAAAACAAAAACCCTTTCTTCTCATGCTTACTGTGGATAGAAGACAGCCTTACTTTGTCAAACTTACCTCTGGATTTTGAGAAGTGGACCATGATAGCAAAATCCAGTACCACCACCCCCCCCCCCC
>NW_023339763.1:22341699-22345009 GCF_004916995.1 Morone saxatilis | reverse complement strand
TTGCCAAACCAATGGAAAGGGGAGAAGGTGTATTACATGTCAATAACTATCAAAGACCCTCAGTAACTGGTCAAGACAACACGCAGATGGACAAGGACACAAGAAGCCAGTGTCTCTTAGCGCCCCTAGGTGGGACGTACCACTGGGTTCATGCAAATGTGTGTGGAACTTAATGCATTTGTGTTGTGGGATCAGCAAGCGAAAATTGTGCAAAGTCTTATTGTTGCAAAGTCCGTGACGTTTTTCTTTATGTGATTGTTTTTGTACTTGAAGATTTATTGTTTGTACTTGGAGGATTTTTTTGTGGATTGAAGAAATATGTTTCATTGTATGTGTAAACATACTGTATTTGTTTCTGGAAGCATGCTGGTATTTGTTTGTAGGTACGTTTCTTATTTGCAAAACAAAATGCATTAGTTTGTGATGATTTTTGCATTTGCAAACCACACTGAGTTTGTTTGTGAATCGTTGCGGCGTGTTGAGTAAAACAAGTTTTGTGTGTGTGTGAGGTTTTGGCATGATTCTAACTCCATACCGATGCTGTGCACTTATACTATTATAACGTTGAGTCTTCATATTGGGTGGCTGTTGCTCAGTTGGTAGAGCAGATCCACTAATTGAAGGTCAATGGATCGATCCCCCGGTTCCTCCTGCTGCATCCTGCTGTTGGAAGACTAGAAAGACATTATACAAGTACATTTCATCATCTAGAGGAAAACAAACCTACTTCTCAAGGTCCTAACTGTTGATTTTAGGGACAAGAGGCAAACACATACTAACCTACATCAGTGCAGCTGAGGTGGAGCTGGCAAACAGTTTTAGTTCTTGGGAATCAACATCACTGAGGACCTGTCATGGTCATCTCACACTCCATCGTGGTTAAGAAAACACAGAAACAAATGTATTTCTTAAGGAAACTTTGAGTCATGTTGGTTTGAATCTAGTGAATCCTTTCATGATTAAATATTAAATACTATTATCTTGTTTGACAATAAATGATTCAGAAGTACCTGCTGATAGTTGTATGTTTGCTCAGGTTGATGGTTGATGAATCAAAGCGTTGACAAACCTCAGACAGGTTAGTTTTATATTAACTTATGAGCTCATGCGTGGGCGTCCGGCTGCATGTTAAGTTCCACTGCTGTCTGGCTGAAAAACACAAACCAGGGTTAACACTCACAGGGGCGATTTGCAGCCAGCTGGCAGACAGGTTGAGTTTTACATCTGAAACAAGAGTTGAGTCAGAATGACTGAGTGCAGACCAGTGTGGCTGCAGTTTCACACCCACACAAGTCACATAAATGTTTTTATCATTACTTCCTTTCACCCGAAAATTCATCATCCTCTGTGTGTTTAAAGAGCTGACGGTGTGAGACTGCAGTGCTAATATCATTAATGAAATTCAGTACAGATCACACAATCGTAAAATCTATTCAGTAGTATATGACTCGTGTAAACTAGCTGAGGGTTTTTTGCTTTAATGTGATTATTTGCTATTATTTATATTATTTTCTAAGGTTCTTACTACTTTTGTGACATTTGCAGCAAAAACTAATCTTACTAACAAATTAACAGATAGGAGGCACTTGGGTCAGGATACCACAGATCAACAAGCCAATCACCACATGCAGTTTATATTGCTGTAATGTTTGAAATTTGGAAACACATGCTTCAGGTTTGTGGTGCTTGGCACGAGAAGCATGCAGTGGGTCTACGTAAACAAGAAGCAAAATTGGACCAAGCTAGTTTTTCTAAACTCACAGCTGCTGCTTCATGAATATTGAGGTTGAATTCCTGGCCCTAAAAGTCAGATCTTCTTCCCTTTTTGTCCTTCTTGCGGTTTGTATTTTTTTTTATCACTTCTCTCAGTAGATAAATATATCAAGATATGCAAGAGCCTATGTACAACTGGATAAAGACTGTAAATTATTTCACTTTGCTTCACTTCTCAACCCTGCCTTGTACAAGAAGTGTCTGTCCTCACACCAGGCCAAACATCAAATTGTTTGTTCACCACACTGGAACATCCTGTTTGGTTGTGGAAGCATTTTGAAAAAGCTTAATTGTACTGTATGTGAAAAAAGTCATAAGTCAAAAGATCAGATCTGCACTGGGTTGTATCAGCTATGAGTTAGCTGCTATGACGGTCTGGACAGAGCGTGTACAGTGACACCTGCCAGTCCAATCGTTCTACATTGAGTTTTGAGAAACTGAAGAGAGCTTTTAATCTCAAACAGATACAGGAGATGCTCAGTTAAGGAAAACATTAATTGTATCTGTTTTATGTCTGTGACATATTCCACAGATATAGACATTGAAACTGCAGTTAAAGGAAAGGAAATTAACACATTTTCACTGTTTTTGCTACACGAAACCTGGCTGCAGCCACTTCTGAGTCGCCCTACTCACACTGGCTGTTTTTCCAGGCTGTAAGTTAAGGTGTAAAGTCAACACTAGAGGCGTAGTAAATACTAGTTAGTTTGTAACTAAATCAGCTACTAAAATAGAATGCAGCAGGATTACTTTGGGCATAATCTTACTAGACATTTGGAGAGTTTGGACGTAAAGTTATAACTAAGGCAAGTGGCCAATCAATCATCATCATGGTTACTGTGTGCATTGGCTCTCTCTGGAGGTCTGAAACTGCCAAAATTGAAAAAAAATAAAATAATAATAAATACAATTTTAAAAAGGAGAAGTTAATAAATAAAATAAAAAAAAGTAAATAAATAGGGGAAATTAATGCAAAGGTAAATACATATTGAAGCAAATTTAAACAGAAATATCAATTTATGTCATATTTAAATTTTTTTTGTATATTTTGGTGTTTTCAGTCCTACACAGATTTCTGGCTGGCATGAGACCCTTGATACTGTAGCACATTGTATAAGATAGATCAATATTAAAATATCCTATCAATAAATTCTCTACTGGATCACTGTGTTGCAAAATGGCATGCAGTTTATGATAAAAAAAAAGAGCTATGTGAGTATAATTTGCTGCCATTTTATGATTTACACCTACCTGGGGCATGTGTGTTAGTTGTTACTTGAGTTTTGTTGTGACTGATCTCCATGGTCCAACCGCTTTTAGTAATGCATAAATCACAACTTAGTAATAACTTATTCAGAGGTGGTGCAGCAGGCTGCTGGTGTTTAAAATAAAGTGTATAGTCATATGAACAACTACAAGACAGGACAGAGTGTGCTCAGAGCTCCAAGGGTGCAGTAGGACTTCATATGGGCGGCTGTGGCTCAGAGGCAGGGCGGGTTGTCCACTAATCCGAAGGTTCGATCCCCGGCTCCTCCCT
>NW_023339763.1:22339614-22341599 GCF_004916995.1 Morone saxatilis | reverse complement strand
ATCTTACTATATTTACGTTTATCTATAGCCAGCAGTTTTAATTATGAGTCGATGTCGACCACAACAACCTACATACAGTTACAGCTACAGTTTACAGCACCTATAGATCGTAACACTCTCCCTCATTCCCACTGTCTGTCCGTCTGTTTTCTGCTCTTCCTTGTGTTCCTTAGTCTTAGTCCTAGTCCCTGTTTGTCTTCTGTTTGTGAGTGTGTTTTTGTGTGGGCATGGCGCTCCACCTCATTCTTGCTGCCTTCAGACCTGCGACTCATCCACTCATCCAGCTCCTGCAGTATAATCCAACATGGTGCTAACACTAAGGCATGCACAATCTAGTCTGAGTTATTTTCCTTGTGTTTCGGACTGGACTGTTTCCTGTCTCGGTCTCTTGCCACACCAGACCACTCACGAGCTCATGGATCTGTTCATGTTGCCTGTATCACTCTTCTCTCCCTGCACATCTCCATTCATCTGGTTTTACTGTGCTAAACTTTGTTGAGTCTTGGATCTGGGTTCAGGTTAACTCTACAACAGTAATAGCTTCATACAACACTTTGCTTACACCTGCACAACCCCTAAATGTGTCACATGGTAATCATTACTGCCACAGCCATAACCATAGCTACAACCGCTGCCATAATTATAGCCATGCTGTTCCCCTATGATAATCACAGCTTCAGCCACAACCAGTGTCAGTTCTCCATTAGTTATCTGTATATTTGCTGCAGTGATACAGACTTGTGGTTCAGTTACCTATTTTATATAATGCTAATTCCTCACTGCAGATCAAACTTCAAAGCTCCCGGCTCATCCAAAAAATCATTTTTACAGTCGTAGGGTGCAGGAATCACACCTAAAACAATGATAAATGAAAAAAAACTGTTATCTATTATCATTTTTGTGAGCAAGCAGAATCCACCCCTGGGCTAGATGTTCTGGTAACTTAATTCCCTCAAAGGTTAGGACTGTTTAGATTGGATAGATTAGAGGATAACAAAACTAAATGGCCCCTTCTAAATATAAATCAGCTAACAAGAACATAAGAATGAAGTCAAACAAGATTGCAGTTTAGTCTAATAATCCAGCATTTTGCTGGTGTGGGCATGCCCTCAGTCTGAGACAGCTCTTGGGCATGCACTGATATTTTTATACGACCATATCTCCTTCCAAAACAACTCTGTCTGCTGTATAACATATATTTGCAGTTGATTAAAAAATTTAATTTAAACTGACCTTCTTTAACCACAGCTGGAATTGAACTACAGTAGTTACTTTCTGAGATACACACAACGCACCAGCTCTTTGCTGCTGTTCCCACAGCTTGCAGTCTAACTTCCCTCTGCCTCGGGAACAGGTGCAGGCCACAGGTAAGTGAAGGGTCTGAGATGAGTAGTTTGGTTCAGTTTGGACTTCTTGACCCCACCAGCCTGTCAGGGAGGGGGGACACAGCTGAGACAGGCCATCATGTGACCTGCAGGGACACGTCAATCCTCTAACTACAGCTGGGCCTGGGGCTGTCTATGATCTGACCTGTTGGTTGTACATATATTAACAGTATGCAGTGACTTCATTACTTTGCATGTCCTTTGGTCAGAGGAGGAACCACCAGAAATAACACCATTGTTCAGCTTATTGGCCAAACTTCCCCTGAAGGCTCTGGGCCACGGGAACACAAGTTGTGACCTGCAGGACTGATGGTCCTGAGCATTAGTAACTGAGTCAGGCTGCTGTGTGCTGAAGCAGCTGTTCTGTGGAGGTGTAAACAAGTCCAGCTACCTTCTTCCGCCTTCACTTCCCCCCATGTCTGCAACCGTAACTCCACTCTACCATTGCACTGTACACACTGAGGCAGCACTAGAGCCTGGTGGGGAGGCTCTCTCTCTGTTACTAGTGAAACAAAATCACAGATTCCTACTATGACATCACAAGTTTGAAGCAATAGTAGAACTTTTGGCATTGTTTCTAAAACTACACTGTAAAAAAAA
>NW_023339763.1:22338351-22339594 GCF_004916995.1 Morone saxatilis | reverse complement strand
TAAGGCAACTGTCTTTGCCAAATTTTAATGTCAAATTAAAACGTTCGAAACGATTTACCTTTTGTCTTTATTCTGATTCCTTATTCTCTATTTGAGTTTTGGAAATAAAAAATTCTGTGAACCTGATTTTTTAATATTTGGGCGCTTGAATATTAAATACGTGAAATTTAAAGTATTAAATTATTAACAATTTCAATTGTCTGAATTAAAAAAAATCCTTTCTTTGTTTCTGAATCATAAAGATTCAAGCTTTTCTGAAGAAGAAAAGTAAATTATCATAAGTTTAACTCAATTCAAGAGTTTGACTTAAAACTCAAATATGTAATGAATACAGCTGCCTTGAAATCTTGAGTTTTATCAACCCTTTTTTCTCCATTGTAACTATTCTACATCTTATTTTGTGAATTATCTTAGTCATTACCACAGGCCTGGTTCCAAACCTCAGAATCGCTGCCCACAAGTTCTATGGCTAGATACGGTTGGCCATTACACCAAAAGCAGTTATGTGGAAAAAAAAACAAAACTGACTGACTGTACAGAATGTACTAAAATAATAGACATACACAGAGTGCATTATAGGAATCAACAGAAATAAAATGTACAAACAGACAAATAGAATATTTGGAAGCTATGTTGAGTCAATCATGGCTTTGCTGGCTTTTATGATAGTGATTCTCAAATTTGTTTCATTAATGTACAAATATGAAATATTTTCACCCAAGTACCCCCTGCAAGCACAAAAAAACTCTGGAATTAAAAATTAAAGCCTATAAAGACATCAGTGCCGGATTTATTAGGAAAAACACTTAAATGCTAAAATTGTTTGGAATCAATACATTTATGGAAAACCAATTTTCTGTCGTAGTAACGCTAAGATGTTATTGGGGTAGTTTCCCTTAATGGACCAGTGTGTATTTTTTAGTGACATATAGCAGTGTAGTTGCAGACAGCAACTCCCTCGCTTCACCCTTCCCTTCCAAGAGAAGCTACAGTGAACATGAAACACGTGAAAAACATTGTGGTCCAAAACGATTCTTACTTTCAGGTGATTATACACGAATGAAAACATACCTATGAATATTATATCCTATTTCGGACAATAGATCCTCCTAAATGTTACACACTGAACCTTAGTTCATTTTGCTAATAATACTAAATGCAGTACTTTTACTTTTAATGGAGTGTTTTTACACTGTTATATTGGTACTTTTACTTAAGTAAAGGATCTGAATACTTCTCCCAC
>NW_023339763.1:22316905-22338251 GCF_004916995.1 Morone saxatilis | reverse complement strand
GTATGTTTTCATTAGTGTATATTAGCTTGAATATACCAATCATTATGTTTTTGTTAGAACGTTAGAATGAGCATTTTTGAGGTTTTATCTACAGGCGCCACTGGTTGCCTTCCACGGAGGCCGCCATGTTGAACCACCCATGGTTTCTACAGGTAGCCCAGAAGGACAAAATCAAACACTGGCTCTAGATAGGGCGTTTTCACGGTTTTCCAGCCACCATAGATCTCTCCTTGGAAGGGAAGGCTGGAAGTGATGGAGCTTCGATCTGCATCTACACTGCAGATTGCCACTAAATCCTACACACTGGACCTTTACCATAAAAAGTTATATTACTCATTCTGCAGCAATAACTCCTATATTAATATATATGACATCATTAGATTGTTCATACTGATGCATCAATGTGTAAACGCCATTTTACTGTTGTAGCTGGTTTAGGTGGAGATATTTTTTTTTCAACGATTAGGTAGTTTAAAGGACTTACATAAATCTGTCTTCATTTTTTGGATTTTTTGTAATCTTTCTGTTTAAATAAATATTGGATCGTTTTACCTCTTTGGGCCTCAAACTGCGAAAACATCTAAGAAGTTTAGAGGGGAAGTGTTTATATCTGTCAAAATAATATAGTACAGTAAAAAGTAAAAAGGCAAAATTCCCTCCAAAATGTAGTGAAGCAGAAATATAAAGTTGCATAAAATGGAAATATAAGTACCTCAAATTTGCCCATCACTTGATGTTTTTCTAGGAGATTAAGTGCATGAAACATTTAAAGTCCAACAGAAATCACATTTAGTCATCTCTTTTTGTAGTCAAAGTTTTGTAGATCAAATTTAGTTTTTTGTTACTAGAGAACAAGAGACAAAATCAAGTAACTTGGGCTGTAGCCTACATGAGATGGGCAGACTGCGTGTTGTTAGTGGTATTGAAGAGTAAAGACCACACTAGCATCTAACTGGACAGTAGGGACATTTGCAGGTTAGCTTATGCTGTTTAATGTACTGGTTTTAACAGCGCGCTTTTCCCAAGTCAATGTTTGTATGGTCGCTCATTCAACAAGTTAAGATGCAGGACAAGACGTGTGTTGATGTTTGTAAGTTAGAGTTTAGCAGGAAGCTGGTCTGATGTTCAGAGTCTTGTGTTGTGTAGCAGGCTGCTGTCTGGCTCAGTGTGACCATGTATCCAATATTTGATTGGCTGTATTGAAAAAAGGTCTCCAACAGACGAATACCGCAACTCAAATTAATGCAAAACTATGAAATAAAAAAGTGTCAAATATAAATATCTTCCTCTTGGTTTTCAGATTTTTTTCAGAAGAGAACACAGAACAAGTGAATGTAGCAGACAAGCAGACTTGGTGCAGCTTTAAAAAAGCTGGGACTAGGTCCTTCCAGTGAAGTGTTTCATGTTTCAAGTCTTTCATAAGTCTCTTGAAGACCTATACGCAGTAGGGAGTACAGGTTCCATATAGGAACTGGATTGAGATAATTCCCTGACAATAAATAAATATTCCCCCGTTGTCCTGATCTCTGAAAATACAGACAGTGTACTGTATATTCTGCTCATATCGTGTTATTTTTGTAATCTAATAGAGAAACACAAAAAGGAAGGAAATTAAAAATAGCAAACTGATGCAATGTCTGACATTTATTTGCAGAAGGTGATGATCAAAAGGTGTGAAAACTGAACAAAATGTCTTGAATCTATTCTTTTTTTTCCCAGCATTGCTTGTCTGGTTATTATTCTGGTTATTATTCTTCAAGGATAAGGGTGGTGATATTTTATATTTTTATTATTGTCAGCAAATGTCATAAACTTACTGAAGACATAAATCTTTAAAATGGCTCACAAATATATAGTTTGATTTAGAAAGGCTCAGTAAATACTAAAGCAGCTGATTACTAGTTTTTGTCACTGAAAACAGGAAGAAATGGTGCATTTGTTGGGGACTATTTTCAGCTGCGGATTAATCCACGTTGGTGCATTAGTAAGTAATTGGGGCAGCAGGACGGTGTATGTGGCATCGAGTCAAAATAAACTACAGTGTTAGTTCATGGTAATGGAAAAAGCCTAATAAGCAATTCCAGGTTTGGGATACACAGACAATACTTGGCCAACCTAAATTACAGAGGTGCTATCTCTCATGGACCTAGATACATAGCAGGTCTAAAGAAAAGGACAGTGGATTATGTCCTATGTTTGCTTGTCTTAAACATGATTAAATAAAAAATTCCTTACCTCATCTTTTGCATGGAATGCAAAGTTGTTTCCATCTTTCATTCTGTTGCAAAGAAAATCAACAGGGACTGTGAGTTTCTCATGCATTAATAATAACAATAACATTTAGAGATGTTCTGACACCATTCTTTCCTTCCTAATACTGATTTTAATACCTAAACTTTGCGTATTGGCTGATTCAGAGTACCAATCCGATTTTCCATGTGTAGAAAAATGGAAAAGCATCGTATTGTGATATTTTGTGTTGTGATATTGTATGGATTCTCAAAAACACTGAAGGAGGACTGAATGAAGATGCTTTTCTAATAAAACAGTCATCCCATTTTAAGATAATTCCACAAGGGTTTATATTTTCACTATTGATTTTTGTGTTTAAACCCCAAACCGCTAGATAGCAGTGTTGGAAACGTAAACTCAGGGGAAGTTGATATTACAGGGACTGTGATAAATACAAATTCATATGCCCGCTGTTCTGGTTGCATCAAAAAGTAAACCTTTTTTTAAACACAGATTTTATTTTTTTTATTCGATTTTTATTATATTATCTTTTATGCATATTATAACATATTTTTATGTTCTTTTTTAATGTTTTAATGTTTAATTTTCCTGAAACTAGATTTAAAAAAATCTCAATATATCGCCTTGATTACAGGATTGTAATCATGTGCAATATATTGAATCGTAACCCCTGTATCGTGATGTGCAGTATATCACTAGATTCTTGACAATACACAGCCCTATGTGTGTGTGTAAGTGTATGTGCAAATATATTTTTTATACTGTTAAGCCTGTATGTTTGCAATCATTGTTGTATGGCCTGGCTCAGAGTGAGAGTAGGGCAGGTCATGACTTTCGCTATCCTGGGGAAAAAATGGCGAACAGGACACTGCTGGGAAGTAGCAGGGTCCCGTTTCGGGAATAATGAAGTACATAGTATGATGTACAGACGCACACTCACAGATACCCATTTCTGCATTTTAGGCAATATCGGAGGAATTTCTGATACTGGTATCGGAAGAAATGTAATATTGCACATTTGATGGTTCTCTCTTAAATCTAGAGAAATAGGCTATAGGCTATAACTTCTTATTTTAATTGTAAATAAACATTACACTTTGAAAATAACTCAATCACAATTTAAAATCACAAATGCCACAATAAAATAGCTCTTACTGAAGAATGAAGACGTTTTTCTTCTTCTTGTATCCCATTGAAGGATCAAATGAGCAGGTACTAAGGTCAACAGGAGGCTCTTCATTGTACGTTGTGTTGTGGTTCCTTGCATCCTTGTAGAAGGTCAGCTTTCCCTCTTTCAGCACACAATATACGTTCACCCAGGATTTGCTGTAAAATCAAAATGACAAGATCTCAACAAATTGATTGATTGAATACATTTCTGGACACAACTTGGGATAGTTGGATGTAACTTCTTGCTTCTACCAAAATTATACATACACAGTCAGTACGAAGGTACAACAACAAACCTGCTATGAACCTGCTACTATGAAGCTTTCCATTCCTGCACATATGCTGTACACAGTGATAGACCCGGCAGATTTACCATGGGAATTCTTAAATTTTTAAGAAGTATGGGGGACTTGATTGCAGACAGAGGTAGATAAAAGCAGGCTTTCCAGTTGACTTGTTTAAATTGATCATCTTTCATAAAGGGTCTAAAATATTGTGATAAATGCTTCATGTTATTGGAAAAAAGTCTGCATCCTCACCAGATGATCCATGTAGAGGACATGGAAATAAAGAAAAAGCATTGCTCTTGTGTTACATTGTAGAGGTAGTTATTCCTAGTGTTGATAAGGAAAATTCGTGGCCACAAGATAAGTGTGTACAGAGAGCTAACAGAACATCCTATGCTAACACACAAACTACAGTCTGTCATCCAAGACCCTCTGTGTGTAAAGACTAATTCTAATAAGCCTTTGGGGCTGAAGTTTGGTAGAAGATATAATTGTTGTCAGATAATTATCAGAAAACAAGCGGAGGTTGGCAAAATGTTATATGTGTTGATAGTCTGTGTGTTCAACGTAGGTTCATTTTGGTGAAGATGGTGAAGAATCAGGTTAATTTTATAGGATAGTCCTACAGTGGGTGCACTTGGCAGCTCAGCTTTGCCCATGAATGATGTGGATGGATGCATACAACATGATTGATTCATGATTAGTTCAAATCTAATTAATCAAAGTGAGGGAACAAATTGTATCTTGTATGCATGGAATTTCAAGCCGGAATGTAGTAAATGTGGCTTCAATATATAGCAATATATCAATCATATATATATTCTCTCTATGGCCATTCCAGGGCTCTGCAAACATGCGGTTTAACCTTAAATTTTTGGTTTTGGAAACGTTTAAAAAAAGACACCATCCTCCAAACTTGTTAGAGCTCCATGCACACTGCATCATCATGTGGAGAAATCCAAAGACCGAAGGGCCTGTTGTGCCAACACGGTTGCTATGATTGGGTCAACTGTTAGCTTTGTCTGTTGTCGTGCAGTGGTGTTGCACCTGTTTGGGCTTCTCTGCTGGGCTTCAAGGTCAGAGGTGGTGGCCTTTTTGCGGTAGAGGAAGCCTTCGTTATGGGCAGTGTGTGAAGGTGGCTGAGGTGTTGTTGGGGCACCAGTAGCTGGAGCTGAGCGAGAACGGCGTGTCTCCTCAGGCTCTTTAGGACGGGGCCTCCTCCTCGGTTTGGGGCGGTCTCGGGCACGAGGGCGGCCGTCAAAACGAGTCACAGGCGCTGAGAGGCTGCTAGAAGGCCGATAAGGCTCTCCTCGTGCCTGAGAAAGCAGAAGAAAAGAAAATGTTACTCTAAGACACAAAATGAACATACAGTGTACTGTATGTAAGCTAACTCACATTTGCTGCTTCTCTTTCCTGGACTTGTTCTACAATCTCTGCCATGGTAGATCTCTTATCCCTGCAATGACAACAGACGTGAGTCACCCAAAACACACACAATCATTAAAAATCATTCGGATTATGCTGGACAGTGCTGACTAGGCAAACTGTAAAGCCAAATTTTGTGAAGATCATTTGAATTTCACTGTCACCAGCACAACTCATTCACATACCCTGAGCGTTTGTCAGAGCCATCCTTAACAGAGCCCTCCAGGTCACTCGAGTCCTGCCTCTGCAGTCTCTGCTTGCTGCTCCCCTCCTGTTCACTGGATGACTGCCTCTCCAGGCGCCTCCGATAGCGCTCCTGACGTACGATCAGCGGCAGCTCGTTCAGCCTTGCCTGGATCTCCTGTTCGCTGGAGGTCTGTCTACCCAGCTTGTACTCCCTCTCTCGCCTTAGATGGTCCATCTGAGGATCAGAGCGGCTGCCACGGGGATCCCTCTGGAGACGGCCATGAAGGAGCTCCAGCCCCGACTCTGGCCCCATCATGTCTGCCATTGGGATGTCCCCAAACTGTTCCCGCTGCACTCTACTGGCTTCTAGGAGGGGGTTTACAGCCTTGTGGATGTGGTTGATCCTGGGCTGCATGAAGTCAGCTTTCAGGTGCTGCCATGCATACGCCATTTTAGGGTCCATGATGCCACCACTCTGCGCCAGGTATCCAGAACTGCCCAGACTTCCACTGCTGAAATGATTTTGTGCCAGAAAGCCTGAGCTACCCATTCCCCCACTGCTCTGATAATTCTGTGCTAGGTATCCAGAGCTCACAATATTAGGCTGCTGTGCCAAATACCCCACCAAGAAAACCCATTATTAGGCCCTGGTGTGCCAATACCAGAACATCCCATATTAAGGCTGTTGTGGCCAAATACCCAGAACTCCCCATTTATTGGTGCTGTTGTGCCAAATACCTCAGAACTCCCCATATTAGGCTGGTGTGCCAAATATCCTGAACTCCCTAAATTAGGCTGCTGTCCCAAGTATCCAGAACTTCCCATATTTTGTGGTTGGGCCAAATATCCAGAACTACCCATATTCTGTTGAGGCAGAAAGCCAGGATTTCCCATACCGCTGCTGCTTGGCTGCTGAGCTAGGTTACCTGAACTTCCTAACCTGACACTGCCTAGATGGTTTTGCATACCACCCATACACCCAGTAGTCAGTCCAAAGTAGCCAGAGCTCTCTGCACTGCCAGCAGTTTGATGGTTTATCCCAAGGTAAGTAGAAGTATCTGCTCCACCACTGTGGGAGGTTAGCGCCGAGAAACCAGAGTCGCTTCCACCTCCGGACGCCTGTTGGTTCATCCCAAGGTACGAGGAGCTCACCAACTTTCCACTGCACTGCTGTTCCAGTCCGTGGTAGCCTGATCCATTTATAACTGGGTTGTAACTGGCTAGGGCCGAGGACAATCTCTGGGTTGCAGGGGTGGCACCCAGATCCAGACTGGTCTGTAAGGGTTTGGGTTCTATATGCCCCTGTACTGTCTGCCTCAAGAAAGATGAGGTAGCACTGGTTGAGGGAACACTGGGAGTCAGACAAGATAATGGGAACATCCTTCGGCTGGAGAGCGGGGTTGTCTTTTTCTCCTCCTCTTTTTTCTTCTCAGCCTAAAGAGAGAGTTAACTAAATAACTAATTGCACCACACAAACCCAATTAAAACCAGACATCCAAGGCAGGGTAGTCTGATAAAATACAGGTACAACATGTTATCAAGAATGATTTGCTGAAACCAGTCTGTTTTACTGGCTACTGAACAATGTAGCATGAAAGGCAGATGGGGTGCAGTGAGTGAGGGTGCACCACATGCAGTAAACGTCACAGATTGAAGCCCATGACGATGCAAACGCATGGCATGCGCCCATGCCCGCTAAGCAAACACAACATCCCAAGGTCACTTTTTTTTTTCATGTAGCAGCATTAAATTGTGACTCCCCCAAACTGATTAAACATTTATCTACAGTCAAGCTTACTGCGGAAAGCTGGCGGAGAGAGCTGAAGCGTTCTTTCCAGGTTACAGCAGCCTTGCGGAAGGCCTCATGGCGAAGGATGAGCTGTTCAACCTCGTCTGTTTGGGCCCGGGCCTCTCCTCCCTCTGGCTCCTTGGAGGTGATCAGCGGCTCCTTGGCCTTCAGCCAGGCTTCCGCCTTTACCGTCTCCTGGGCAAATTGGAACCTTTCCTGCTCTGGAGGTGACAGCAGACCAGCAGCATGGTTACCCTCACACCACATTTTAATGCACATGCTCCAGTAGAAATCTGTTGTTTAAATACTTGTGTGTAGATTATGGTCATACTTATGCATTAGATCATAGCTTGGATCTTATCATTTCAGCCATGTTCGGAGTGAGTGTGTAATGTTAGCTCAAACAGGAACAATAGGATTCATACATGATTCATGATTAACAGGACAAAGTGGAAAAAACATTTACAGTTTGAGCCCATTTGACATTTAACATGTTAAGAGCTGCTTCGGCTCTGATGTAGTTGTCTAATGAGTTACTCACTGCGCTGTAACCTTTCCTGGTGTTTGTCCCATTTTTCCACAAGATCCTTCTGCTTAGCCAGAAGGCTGTCCAACTTCTCTTTTATCTGTGGTAACAGACAGATTGCAGTCATGACCAAAACAACATATTGCTTAATCAAGTGATTGTGTATGTTTTATGTATTTTTTTGTGGCATGTGTGATTATCATTTGTATGGGTTGTACAGTTTGTTACCCTGACCTCCTCTGATGCAGGGTTGCCTGCGGCTATCAGGATCTTGCCGAGATCTGCACACTGCTGTATGGTCTTGCTGCGGCCATCTATTTTGGCTTTCAGCTCTTGATGTTGTTTTATCATCACCTCCAGTGCCGTCAAATCCCTGAAGAGGAATAAATCAGGTTATTCAGATTAGATTAAGTAATAAATACTATAAGGGAATCCTTATAACCGCAGAGTTTAAAATATACTGTAAGACAGAACTAGGTCAGTACCAGTGCTAAAACAATCAGTCAATTAGTTGATCATCAGAATTTCTAGTTAGTGGTGTGGCTCTAGGGATGGCCAATCCACCACTTTGGTCCAAAACATGGATGATTGCAGTCAAATTTGTTAATGATATCCATGGAGCCCAGAGGATGTATAATAATGACTTTGGTATCCCCTGACATTTCCTCTAGCACTAGTACCAGAACCAGTTTACTCCATCCTCCAACAAACAGACTACATAACCGTTGCCATAGACATTTATGGTGACAGCACCATCTGGTCAGTTATTGTACTTATTCCACTACGACTGCTAAAGATCAAACACGTCTTTACAATAAGGCTGCAACTAACGATTATTTTCATATTCAATCTGTTTGATTACTGTTCTTGATTAAAGCTTGCAGTAGGTAATTTTATAAAAAATAACTTTTTGTCATATTTGCTTGAACTTTCATTTATCCTGAAAAAAAAAACAGTAGAACACGAGACAGATAATCTGTGACAAAATCAGGTTCTTCTGGCTCCTCCTAGTGCTCCTAATGGGATTTACAAGAATCCACCGGCCCTGATCGAAAACAACCAGTCAGAGCCAAGAAAGACAGGAAGCTACTTTGGATTAGTGGCTTGAAGATGGTTGATTGCTGAGTCAGTTTAATAGTTGGCAATGAATTAACTTAGTTGATTAATCAACTAATGGTTGCAGCTCTAATTTACATTAAGCATTACAGCCTCACAGAGCCACTACGGTGACTATATACACTATAGTACTGTTTTTTAAAGAATATTTTTTGGATCTTTAACATTTAACGTCTGATATTGGACAGTAGAGACATGGACAGGAATGTGGAGAAAGAGAGATATAGGGGATGACATGAAACAAAGGCTGAACCGGGGACGGTATAGTTACATTGTGTGAATCTAAGGTCCATCTTAGTCAAAATGAATGGAGAATTCTGATTTTCAATTCATCATTTAGGTCATTTATTAAGCAGAATAAGCAGAACATTTACTTATTCCAGCTTCACAAATTTGAGCATTTGTCAATTTTATTTATACAGGCCAGAATCACAAATTTGCCTCAAAGGGTTTTACAATCTGCACAGCATCCTCAGACCGTTGGTATTTACTGCTTTTCTCTGTTTCATAAATCAATGATCAATTCTGAAATCAATTATTATTTTCAATGTCAACCATCGGTTTACAATCCAAAGATATTCAGTTTATTGTGACATAAGACAAAGAAAGCAGAAAATGTCCACTACTGAGAAACTGGAACAACAGAGTTTTTGTCATTTTTGCTTGAAAAAATACAGAAACAGGACATGTACGTATGTTTTGCCATCTTTATCGGTCCCACAGTATGTGTTGCTGTATGTTCATTCGTATGTTGATATATCAACAGCTGCTAAAAGATTTCATGCCAAGAGTGATTTTAAGCCTGTTGCACAGTTGTACGGCTGGGTAAAATGACAAACAATGGCAGTGATTACAGTGTAAAATGTTTAGCCCTCAATTAACATCATGTGAAAAATTGAATAACAGATGTGAAATTAGGTCAAGGTGGTACAGCAGCCTAATTCCATGCTACGTTGTAATGAAATTCTGTCTAAAGGGACTGCACAAGTCCACAAAGACCTTTAGTTTAACCGAACACTGAACCACAAATTGCAGCTGCTGAACCTGGACCATATACTGTACACAATAGTTTTTATGCATCTTAACACAGAACAAAAGAAGGTGTAGAGATGCCTTACCTGGGCTCATCCCACCCTATCTGGCCCATAATGCCTTCCATCCACATCAGGTTTTCACGCACCACCGAGAAGAACTGCACCTTGTCGGTTACTGAAGTCACCTGGACGCGACTGGCCTCACAGGAGCTCAGCAGCTCCTTCCATGCCTCCATCACTTCCTGCTCTTTCACCATGATGGCCTCAGCCTTCTCACCGGCATAGATGGTTCTCAACTGTGCAGCGTTCTCCTGCAGCTGCCTCACCTGCACCAAGACAGGATGAAGGGAGTTAGTGGCTTAGTCACAGTAGAATATAGTCAGTAGAAGGATACAAGCTATTTCAAACAAGCATGTATTTAAATATACTTATGCAGCCTAAGGGGTGGGTTATTCCATGGATTCCAACAATACAGTTTATTGTCAAAAATAAGTTTGGTGAAATTCATATGCACCCATTGTTGTGCTCATGAGCAGCAAGTACACTGTGTGACTTCGGAAAGAAATCAGATCACTTGCCTGTGCGACTAGCAGTTGAAGGGCATGCTCAAAGGAGTGCATGAGCCTCTGCAGGGTGGCTGGATTGGTGATGTTGGCTTGGCATGCCCTCACCTCTGGCAGCTGCTTCATCTTTCCTGCGATCTGAGCCAAGACCTACAACACAGCATCGTCACGAGCACTTTAAAATTAGAAGCCGCATGTCACGGCCAGACTGTCTACCTTTGAAACAGCAATGAAGCACACGGCACACCTGAATCACAGGCTGACGTTTTGTTTTGACTCTACCTCTTTGCAGTCAGTGAAGAACTTGTGCAGCTGGTGCGAAGCCGCCAGCATCTGCCTGCGGGTCTCCATCAGCTCCAGGAGGTCGGCCCACGACTCATTCAGTCCGTCCTTCCACTCAGCGATGGTGGCCGCATCAGAGTGGCCGCAGTCGATCATCTCGTTCACCATTTTGTTCACCTGCTCCATGCGCTGCTGGCCAATGCTGTTGGTTTCTGAGGCAAACTTGGTGAATCTCTCCTGAAGCACCTGGAACACACATAAACCACACAATACTACAGGGACTGGACACAATAACATCAACTAATTCATTGTGATACAATACAACAAGACCTTTGTAAGGCTCATAATATCAACTATTTTTTGAGACAGTGGGTGCTTTTCATTCTTCCTCCCATCCTCACCTCACCCTTCAGCCTCAACAGAGGTCCAACCTCATCAAGGATGTTCCGATCCCTTGAATGCAACCATGATGAGACAAGGAACTTCAGCAAGGAATCGCTGGTGTATCCTAAGCAAATGCTTTTTACTGTTGAATCTGTTCAGTGATCGGTCAGCTGATTTAATGGGACAGCAAAAGGAACTGCGGGTGATTATTATTTTTATTATAAATGGCAATTATTTTGATAATAATTTGATAATAATAATAATTTTCAAGCAAAATTACAAAAGTCTAAATGTGACTATTTCATTTTTTTTCTCTCTTATATCACTGTAAATTAAATATCTCTAGTTTTGGACTGTTGGTCAGATAAAACGAGCAATTTGAATACACAATTTGTTGTATGTATATTTTGGGGCTATTTTCCCTTTATTTGACAGCACAGCTTGAGAGATAGACAGGAAAGGGGCGAGTGAGAGAGGGGATGACATGCAGCAAAGGGACACAGGTGAGATTTGAACCCATGGCCGCTGCAGTAGGGACTCAGTCTCGGTATAAAGAGCATCAGTTGTGAGCTATCAGGGTGCCTTTTATGATGGGTCTTCCTACAAACAGATTGTTTATTCATAACATAAGAATGATTGGATGTGTGTGTGTGATACAAATCATGATTGGAACACGCTTTGCTACTTTTTTTTCATCAGCATAAACACGATGCTGGAGTGGCTGAGAACTTCAACATCTGGTAAGTAAAACTCCTTCATCTTTGAGTTCCCTTCCTTGTATCCCTGTTGGGAGGAGCTACGAGGCGAGGAAGAGATGTAAGTGTGGGCGAGAAGCCACGTTAGCCAAACGGAAAGCACCCACTGTCAGATTCAACTCTATAGTCCTTTGGTAGTTTGTGTCTATTAGTGTTGAAGTAATTGTATCCACAGCTTGTCTACAGACAGCAGGAATGTATGGTATGCATTTTATGTTGGGGTTATTTTATATGAAACACTATCATACATACTATTTTTAATCATTTTTCTTTATGTCCATATTAAGTACTTAATGTCATGCCTGACTCAAGCCAAGTATAAAACAAAGCATATAAAAGTCATATTTGGTATGTACAGGGGCCAAAGGCAAACATTAATGCAAACTGATTCAAGGGCCTATAAAATAAATCTTGTGATTATTATTTAACTCACTACCTAAGGACAACAAATGGTGGTCATAACAACAACTACAGGCCTCTTTCACTTAATCATTTTGCCTTTTTGCTATGGACATTTATGTTGTGATCACAAGAAAAACATTTTTGGTATCATTAAAATCAAATTATACTCTTAGCATGAGGCTGAAAATCATATCATGAGATTTGATCAGAAGATAATGGGGATCAAAAACTAAATAAAGTATTTTATCGTTGCTTTATTTTACCTTTAAACAGGGAAAACACTTTGCCTGGTCTACACATAAAACTGATTTCTGTGGAGATTTTTAAGCTAAATTGGCTGTTTTATTATGTTCTAACAGTGTAGTGGATTCTTAAGTCTACAGTGTTAAAATAATTGCTGCATGCTGGTTCATATAGACATGCACTGCTGAAACATATGAGAGGTAGATAAATCTATAAATATATAATTCAGGGCTTTGTAATAGCTGGTGAACAGAAACAACTACTGCATGTCCTGACATGAAAAGACTATTGGCCTCTAATTAAGTTTGATTATTTGTTTTTTATTACATGAACAATGCAATTGTATTTCATTGTTCTGATGTGATATATGTCACAAAGTGATATGGTGTGTTTGTTCATAAATGACTGTAAAAGTTGAATATCTCCTGTGGTTAGAGTAGCGTTGCCACTAAAACCGTGTTGATGGACTGACCGTGACATCCTCGAGGTCTTGGCCCAGATCGGTGGAACTGGCCACCACCTCACGCTCGGTGATCCACTTCTCTAACTCTTCCACATCCTTGTTGAGCTGATAGAGCCAGTACTGCTGCTCCAGCTTGGTCTTCCTGTGCTCCACCATGTCCTTCAGAGACACATACAGCCGGTCTATGTGGGACTGCTGCTTGGTGATCTGCTCACTGTTGAAAAGTGAGAGAAAACAAAATGTAACAGCTACCAACAAGCACTGACAGTGTTATCCTTATATTATCCTACACAATAGACAGAACATTCTTGGGCTATATGTGAGCATATGTGTATGGTCGGTTATGCCACACCTGTCTGGGTGTCCAAGTTCCAATAGATGCTGGCATTGCTGGGATAGCATGCCGACTGTCTCTGCATATGTTTCCACTGTTTGCTCCAGAGCCAGGTGGGCCTTAAGCAGCTGCAGGGTGCTCGCCTCATCCTGAAAAATATCACAATACCATCAGGATGTAGGTTTCTTCACTTAGGATTTATAGCAACACATGTATGACTACCAGGGCTGTCCGTACCGTGCCTTTTTCCTCATTGACCAGATGGAGCTTCTGACCTGACAGCCAGGACTCCACTTTAGCCGCCTCACTGTAGTACTGCTGAGCCTGCAGCGCCGCGTCCAGCATCACAGACCTCCTCTCTGTCTCCAGCTGTAAAACCTCCCACAGCTGGCGCACATGCCCCGCCCCTTCACGCACAAACTCCACCTCAGGGGTCCTCAGCGAAGCGATGATCGCCGCCCGGTCCAGAACCTCCTCAACGCGAGCCCGCCGCCCTGTCAGCTCCCTCTGGAGTGTCTGAAGGACCAATCAGAGGTGAGTTCCCAGACTGAGCGGGTTTAGGTCAAATTTCAGTGGATCATGGCCAAACGTCATCTTTGACACTTACCTGGTTCTTTTTTACATGCTGCTGTACACTCTGGAGGTTATTCCCATAATCCTTACAGGAGGCCAAGGGAAGCCTTTCCTGAATCCACAGCTATCAAGTAACCACAGTCAGGTCATTACAGTTTTCAGAATGTAAGGGTCTATGCACAGAATCAAACATGGAAACCATGGGGAAGATTTGCATTTTGTAGAATTAATTATTTCTTTAACCTCTTCCACTTCACCCCTCCCTACAATAAACCAATTTTTGTCTTGTTTTTGGGGGGCAGGGGATCTCTAGGGGGAGACAGCCGGTCAACAGTATCTGCCAGCACTGTGTGTCAAGTTTTCTAATTATAAATCTGTAATTAACATTGTGTTTTGTTTAGAGGTCTATTAAAATATTATTATTATTTTATGACGGAAGAATATGATGGCTCTATTATGTCTCTATTAAGTTGTTGCAGCCATATTTGGGCCAAACAGATTTGGTGCAAAATGTAACCTTTTCTGGCCAGAATTGACAAAAATGGTCAGAAATCCATCCACAATACCACCTGTGACAACAGATGCAGGGACAACAGATACTTAGTTGTTAGCTAACTGCGGTGCAATTATTTTTAATTGTGCACTGTCCCTGCAAAATATATAAATTAGATTTTTATTTAAATTAATGTATTTAGACACCAAGACCTTGAGGAACACCATAAAAATCATGCTGTGATTTGGTATCAAAAACTTTTGATTTGGAGATTTCTTGAAGAACTGCATTTTTTAACTAATAAATGGCGAGCACTTCTCTTTTGGAAATTGCTCAGAATCCTCCTAATTGTCGATATGCCTAGTAAAGCCATACCTCATCTGAATGCCCTCGGTCTCTAGTTTGTGGTTGTACAGTTTCATGAGACTGTGATTACCCTAGAGGTAACAATAGGTCATTTTATACAGTGAGGTCAAGTTTCAAAAAGTGGTCTCATGAAATCAAAGAGCTACTATGGGGACACACATCATCACACATGAATACAATTATGCTCATTGAATCCACTCAGGTCTCTGGTTTCTAGTCATACCTAATTTATGCAATTCCAGTACTGTTTATGGACCCCAGTATGCAGAAATATTTAAATACACTTGGCGATTTGTACTGCAAAACAAAACCACATGGTATTTGCTCAAAACTGCATAAGTTTAGCATAAAGTGGGCATGTCTGCAAATGAGAGACTTGTGGGTACACATAGAACGCATTTTTTATTCAGATATCTTGACCCCAGAGGTAACGAGACCCATTTGAAAGTAGCCATGCCAGTTTTGCCATCGCCAAGATTTAGTTTTTCAAATTGGAGCATTATTTAGCCCCCTTCAGACAAGCTAGCATGGAACAGTTGGTAGCAATGGATGCCCTTTTTCTAGTTTCATATACCACCAGCATCTTTACTATAGCTTTAAAACTGAGCCTGCTACACCCTCTGAAAGACAGTAACGTCAACGGCCGAGGATGTAGAGTGGAGGAGGTTAAATCCTTATTCCTTAAATACATGTAACATAACACAGTAGACCTTAATATACTAACTCTGAAAGATGTACAAAATTGAAAAAGGTATATGTGGAAGAGAAAATGCACTGAACAAAAGGATGGGGAACTCAGACAAAAAGAAGTGTGCACTTACTATCTCATCCTCTAGGTCTTGGGCGACTTGGTGCATCTCTTTGGAAGCCAGCAGGATGCGGCGTCTCTCTTTCAGGGGCTCAATGAGGCGGACGATGCGGGTCTCTACTTCGCCTGACTGCTCACCACCCTCCTTGTCACCTGCCATCAGCCCTCGTTGGGGTAGGCAGACCCCCTGTAAGCTTCCCAGCTCTCCCACATCCTTGTAAAAGTCCCCTATCTGAGACTCCATAGCCTGCACCGGAGTGAAGGGGAAGGTCATGTTACAGTCATATGAGGGATGGACAAACACAGCACATCAGCCGTTCTCCTGTCAGAACATTTCAGGGTTATGTAATGAGTCTCCTCAGTTTAAGGGGAAAAAAAGCATATGGTGCATTTTCTAATGCCGCTGAACCTCGTATTTAAGAACACACCACACCAGCGGCCTCTGTGGATGCATGTCCGAACTGGGGGAAAATTACATAAACAACAATGAGCTGAACTATGCAGTCTGTCAAAAGCATTAGCTACATCAAGGCAAAGTTGAAAAAATCTTTTTGGCTGAGTTAAATGTCACAGGGTGGAGTCAAAGAATCAAAGGCTTTTGGGTTTTTTGCCCAGTGGTGGAATGCAGCTAAGGACATTCAATCAACTACTGTACAGTATTGTGATACTTGTACTTAAGTATTTCCATGTTATGTCATTGGATGTCTGGATCTTAAATTATGAGAGAAATAAGCTGAGCTTACTCTGAGACATCCATTGTCTGGGTCTGAGGAGACCTCTGCAGATAATTCAGCTCCTGAACTATGAATGCTGAAGGAATCCTAACCGGCAAGCAGCATTTCCACTGCTGAAGCCCAGGAAAAAAAGATAAGTATAATAGTGACTAAAAATCTAAGCTTGTTGCTCTACCTGATGTTCCATATTTACAGAAAACCTCCCAAAAGCTTTTTCCACTGAGGTTTAATATTGATATTTAGATTTTTTTTTTTTGTCACATGCTTTTACAATCTGAGCAGTGAAGTGCAGGCTGGCCAACTCTTGAGACTAATAAGAAGAATAAGAGTAAAAAGTAAGAATTAGAAAAAGAAATATAATAATAAAAATAAAAAATAAAAAATGGGTATTGGCCTGATGTGTACATATGTCAAAGCAAACTACAGGATAAAAGTTGTGTAGACACCTGAGTGCAAATATGGAAATGTGCAGGGCAGTACGAAGGACAATGTGCTCGACAAGGTCAAAATAGAGTCAGAGGATGACCAATTTCTGGTGCTAACTCCTCCAATTTAATCATCCGTGGCAAGAAAGCAGCCCACTTTTCCCTTACATGAAAGAATCATTTGGGCCTCAGTAACCTGAGTTTATCACAAGACACAGTGCCAACAGCTTCTCAGACAGACCCTGGAGAGCCTTGAGACTTGCCTGGAATTTCTGGAGCTGCTCATTGAAGGTGGGCAGATGGTGTGCCTGTTCCAGCTGGGGGGGCTGCTGCTCCAGGTGGGAGAGCTGGTTGTCGAGGTCCGAGTAGCTCTTCACCGCCGGCTCGGGCTTGTTGTTTTCAAAGAGCTGGCGGGCCTTGGCCTTGGTCGTGCTCTCCAGGTCGGACCAACACTCTCTGATCTCTTCCAGTTTCTGCTGAACGACTGAACGCAGCTCCGGCTTCTCCTGGATCAGCTCCTGACCCTCCTGGAGAAAGAAAGAGAGTACTGTTAAAGTGACTGCATAACACATTGATCAACATAAATATCTGTGTATTTCGAAGCATATTAAAGCTATCCTATTTAAAAATTACATTACGTGTTGGACTGTCATTTCTTGGCTGAGTGACTTTGCTTCTCACTGGTGCACTACTTTAATGTCAGCTTTTGCTTCCAGGGATGTGGTTCTTATGGGCTGAGACGGTTGTTGCCTCACTTGGTACCAGAAATCTGTGAACTGCACAATGCTGCACAGAACTGTCCACCATTTTAGATTTCAAGCACAGAGAAAATCTATCTCCAAATCGAAGTGTATTCATTCTAAATCCATTTCCATTCCATGAAAATGATTTTTAGATAACTGGTAACCTTTTAGCAGATGTCTTTACCGAAGGGAATTTATGCTGTTCTAAACCATGAACCATGTGGATCTTGTTTCAATATGTTCTATGTATTACATTATTACAGAAAGGCTGTGAGATGAACATTTCCTAATGCTGAAAGTGAGCGGCTAAATTCAGTTTTGTCCCCAAAATAGCTCGGGAAAACACAGCTCCATGCCAAGGCTGGAGCCCCCTGCTTGCAGAGAGGCAGGTGTATGGAGCAAAGTTCGGCCTCGGGCTGACCTAAAAATCATGCATGGCAGGTCTAATAAACCCCTGTTCTGTCCTTCGTCTATGCTCGTCTTCCCTCCCCTAAATCTTGGGCTTTGTTCATGACGTGATCTGGATGAGTAGATGCGGTGAGATCAAAGCTTGTGGCATTTTCCTTTGTGTCAATGAAGCTCTTCCTTGAAATAGATTATCAGCAGTCTCCTCCCATACCTAGACTTAGGGGAGAAGGAGGTGTTTTCCTCCTATGACAAAGATTTGGGATATTTTTGCATCTGGCTCACAAAAACTCATGTATAGTGGAGATCTTTGTGACTTAAAAGGGCCTGATGATGCAGATTTCTTATTTTAAGAAACAAGCGTTTAGGCTCCACATTCTTCTGTTATATATGATAGTGGGTGATGTTTTCATTATTCACTTAGCTTGTGTTGTAATAACAACCGCGTACACGATGGATTTTATCATCTAAATTCTGCTTCTCTCCTTTATCTTTACAGAGAGCTGGACCTATATCCTATGGCTTTCATAATGCAGTGCTGCATTCCTCCTCTTGGCACAGGCTCTCTGCTTAACTGCTGCTAGCGCTCACTCTCTCACATCCCTCTCTCTCATGCTCCTATCTTTCCTCAGCCTCGCTCTCCCTCTCATAATGCAGAGCCAGCAGAAAGCAGGTCTCTCTCTCTCCCTCTCTTGGCTTTACTGACACACAGAGTGAGGCAGAGGGAGAAGAAATCAGAGAGGGGGTGGAGAGAAGCAGAGTAAAGGAAGAAGGGAAGCAAAAGGAGGAAGAATCAAAGGTTTATGGAACAGGAATGAGGCTGCGGGTGTGTGGGGCTATGCTACAGCCTGGGCACAGTTGGATCCAAAGGGCATCTGTGAAGTGAATTTTCGAGACAGTCATGGCTGACATAGTGTGATATTTTAATGGCTACCACACATGAATCATGCTATTATGGCAGCATTGTGTTGCCAAATTTTGCAGGCTTTTTTTGTAATGCTGATGCAGCATAATCAAACAGTGGGTGGGATTAAAGGGCTTGTGTTGTACTACTGGCACAAACAATGAATTCATACCTACCGTACGCATAAAAGTAACACTGCAACTTATGCTATTATCTGCATAACACTTACACCAATGGAGAATCAAAGAAACATCCTAACACCAAGCACACATCCAAATTCAAATTTAGCTAACCAGTGCTGCAAATATCACTGAATGAAGATGCCAGCTTCCTTCTATGATGCCATGTTGTCCCTTTAGCCCAACCCAGAATACAACACTAATACTATTTATTACAGTAGCACACAGCAAACTGTCAACTTTGGATGTGCTGTTATTTACAATTCTGGATTTCCATCAACGTCCAGCTGGGATATACACTAAAATCCTCATGAAATACTCAGACACTAATGAGCATCGATTACTTAAGTATATTTGTACATATTATCCATTATTTCTAAACAACATATGCTAAATAAGGTCAACGTTATTACTGTTTAAAGGACCAGTGTATAGGATTTAGCTGCAGACTGCAACTCCCTTGCTTCACCCTCCCATTCCAAGTGCAAAGGGGAAACTGCGGTGGCCGTGAAATGCGCAAAAGAAGCGTTTGTCCATTCTATGCTACTGTAGAAACATGGCAAAAAACACAACAATCCATATTTTCAGGTAATTATACACTAATAAAAACATACCTATGGATATTATATTCAATTTATAAATAATAACAAATCTTACAAAATGTTACACAGTAGACCTTTAAGATAATGTCATAAACTTTTTGAGAAGGCTTCAGGCTTGAGAAAAACAACAGTGTTGTAGTGACTTGGATTATGTATGTGTGTGTGTGTGTGTGAGTTCACAGTGTGTGTACAACTAGTGAAAGCAGCAGATGGGTAACTTAATCTATACTGCATTAAATAAGTGAGAGACTGTTACTCATTTCTACTGCTGGTTCACTTTTTATTGAAAAGGTACAAAGTCGAACTAAACCACTGAAAGTCACCGTTGGATGTTAAAAATGTATGCTGAAACAAAACAGTTATAATTAATTCCGAAGAGAGTTTTTAGAGTTTTTACCTTTTCAAGAGACAATCAAGACAATATAATGCTTAATCAATGAAAGTATATTTATTAAATCCCAATGTAACATTTAGCGTGTTCACCCACTAAAGTGTATTTGGAATCACCAAGTGAAAAATAGCCCTGAGAAGATGGTTACCTGCAGCTGCACCTTTGTTCATTTCTAATGCATTGCAAATAAATTGTAAGCTGTAGTGTTTAGTGCTGTTTTATAGCAGGAGTGTGATATGACTGGAGCACTGTTAAGTTAAATTAACTTATCTGGTTTTAGAGTGAGTGGGTTTATTACAGCTACAGTTTAAATGAAGAAGAAATTATCTTCTTCTGATGTTATAATCAATTTTGTTCAGTGTTTCTGCCTGAAATTATAAAATGTCTTAAGTTAAATATTATTTTCATGACATAAGAGGTTAAAATAGTTGAGATTGTAAATTGTGAAACTGTTTAGCTATGAGACTGTCAAGTTTCAGCAACTTCTCTACTTAAAGGTCCAGTATGTAACATTTAGGAGGATACAGTATATTGTCAGAAATTAAATATAATATTCATAAGTTTTTATTAGTGTATAATCACCTGAATACAGGACTCATTCTTAGAAAGAGCCTTTAATATCTACAGACGCGGCGGGTCGCCTTCCATGGAGGCCACCATGTTCAACCACCATGTTTATACAATCGCCCAGAATAGACAAATCAAACATTGGCTGTAGATAGGGCCGTTTGCGATTTTTTGCAAGTTTCGTGGCCACCATAGTTTCTCCTTTGCGGCTTGAAGGTGACTCATATTGAGCCCTGCGGGCCAAATTTAGGGTGCCGGGTTGCCCACTGATTATCCTCTAATTCACAATAAAAATCAAATATGCTCTTCATAATGTCCCTAGTATTAGCAGTTTATGTTTATGGTTTAAGTTTACAAATCATTCTAACATTTGAGTGATTGCATGATGGAAGAGGTTCCAGATAGGGATGGGATGATATACAATATTATTGCATATGGTGATAGAAAACATTTATTTATCATGGTGGATTGCTGGATGTCCGGAAATGGTATAGATTCCAAAATACAGAGCAGGGAGATCAGATAATCTGTAATGCAATAAATATATGTGTTTGTTAATAAAAAGTAAAAGAGATTCTAGTATTTTTTAGTGTTAAAAGTATTACGTATATTTAAAATCTTTGTGATAATATCGTATTTTGGCCAAGATAATCGTCGCATGCCTAGTTCCAAATATATTAAATGTTGTATTAAAGGACCAGTGTGTAGGATTTAGTGTCATCTTGTGGTGCCAACTAACTGAACATTGCTCAGGTCTGTATTTGATGACATGGGACTGAGAACGGGCTGTGACGCGAAAAGCCCTATCTAGAACCAGTGTTTTAGTTTTCCGGCCACACACCCGCTCCCTCTACAGATAAAAGCAGCTCATTCTAAGGTAGCAAAAACACAATGATTCCTATTTTCTGGTGATTATACACAAATGAAAACATACCTATTAATAT
>NW_023339763.1:22304045-22316885 GCF_004916995.1 Morone saxatilis | reverse complement strand
TGTTACACACTGGACTTTTAACTCTTTTAAATGTAACCAAAGTGTTTCCAGCTATCAAATGCAGTTAAGTATCTGTAATATTGTACCAAGTCAAATTAGTTCATAATTTAATAAATCAGTTAATCTGAAAATAAAGAACTGCAAAGAAAGTTGAGTTATTCATAAATATTTTAAATGGTTCTTTAATTAACTGGCCCCTGGCCTCTTGTCATTTTGCAAAAGTGGCCCCTGGGCAAAGCAAGTTTAGTAGCACTGTTCTACAGCACCCAATGTAATCTGAAAATAGTCCCATGCACAGTAACAATTTATACCTGTTTGAGTAAGATTTGATAACACTACAGATTGCAGCTATTTTAGAAACTTACTATGCCCTTAAAAAAACTACATTACACAAAACAGCATTTTATAGACAGGCTTGTGCCACATGGGAAAGTATAGGCCTTTGTCAGATATTTCTGACTTGTCACAGTAGGAAAAGCACGTGTTTCTAATGACATTGACAATGGCTTTGTGTCGCCATGACAGTGTGAAAGTAAGCCAGCATGCACAATAGCAGGACTCTGAATCTGAAGCAGTTAAATGAAATTCAGCCATCATTTATTTGATTATTTACACCTGCGCTTTTCCCACTGTGATGTGTCAAATTGTCTTCAGTGAAAGAGGCAAACCTTTTTTTCCCCTTCTGTTATTACATAACTGTTTCGAACTTTTAGTTAAATTAAATAGTGAAATTAAAAATATATGCCATTTTTCTGGGGATCCACTAGAACGCCCCCATGTTGAGAACCACTGGACAAATGCATTCTTGGTTTTACTAATCACATACAAAGGAGGAGCTAAGGATAAAAAGAAATAGATGATTTAAATTCTTTTTTTTTCAATTTGGACTGTTCAAAATGGGCAGGAATTAAATGAATGAATGAAGATGCCTCTAATATATCACTTAATAAAAGACATTCACGTTGATCCCAAAACACTGAGAAAATGTACCAGGTATCCCCAGTAAGACAGGGGCGACCAAATTGCTATAGTGTCCATATTTAAACATGTAAGTGTCCTGTATTCTTAGTCTGTCACTGATCTACTCTATGTGCTCCAGACAGGCCCATGGTTTGTCTGTGTGTTTATCAAGCATCGACCCTGGAGCTCATTGGAAAGGCCTGGCACAAGGTCAGCTATGAGTCCTCTCACTGTAACACAGAAGCACCCACAGATCCTCCACATATGGGAGCCGGCCTGGAGCTGTGCGCCTGCTTCATGTGCTGAGTAAGTACTGAGAGAGAACAGAGGAGAGGGGCCGAGGCAGGAACCCTTCCTAAAGGACGCAGAGTTCTCCGATCACGGCAGGACGCGGCGTCATCTTTTCTGTCTGTCTCTCAGGTAACAACAGAAAGAGTGGCGATGGAGGTAGATTAAATGATGTTAGCAGGGCTATGGAGACACGAGGGTCTCTGTAAACTGTCTGTGCGGGGCTACGTACACAGGAACTTTAGGAAAACGTGCCAGTCAGCACAGCAGAGACAGCCTCTATGGGGCAGCCATCTTCTGCACTCAGTGTCAATCCTTTCAGTTGATTTATCTGGTATTTGGCATGAAAGGTTATACAAATACGCTGATGATTCAGAAGTAAAGCCGTATCCTGTGTCAGTCCGTTTTCATTTCGAGCTGAGATGTCATTCCAGGCAGAGGACCTCTCTGTGTCTTTCTGACTATACTCACGTGATAGGCAGAACAACTGTATTCTTTTTTAATTCTGGGAACTTGAATTTTTAAAATCCTATTGTTATATATATTAAAAGGTGGCTGGGTATGGTTTAGAAGACACACAGCATAACTGCACTGTCAATGGTTCAATCGATCCAGACCCTCCCCCTTTCCCCTTCCTGTCTGTAGCTCTACTGTAAACTATCCCATAAAGGCAAAACAAAGAACCAAAGAACCACAGGATACACTGTAGGTCCCAGGACACATCTAGACAGGTCTTTCTCTCCAGCTACAGTACAGCTGCCAAATGAAATGACTCTAACACTGAATACAGTTGTTAATTTAATTCAATACATAAATGTTCAAGATAGTGAAAGGATTTTAAATATACCCAGTCACATATGCTCTATAGAGTATATCTCAGTTAACTGTGATCATTAAATCATGTGAGCAGACACTCACTCCTCCACTCCAATCTTCCACGAAGACATGAATATTACCCATCCAAGTTATTATATTTTTTTCATCAGTGTTGAAGATAACAACATGCATATGATCAGGATGTTGACAATAGGCCTTACCAGTTTTTTTTTAGTATGTGAAAAGTGATTTTCTTTATTTGACTGTAGAGCTATATCATTTTCTGCCAATATCATTACTCTTTCATTTATGATTCCTCAAATGCTAAATTTGTTTAACCTCTCATCATCAAACTAAACACACAGCATTCATAAACTGAGAACCAATAACCCAAAGAACAACAACTAATATACAACAAAGGACACAATATGACAGATATGAGGGTTAAATGCCTGTCACAATTCCCTAAAGCTCAAACTGCTTGTATTTCCTGACTCAAACAGGGACAGGCCCAAACCCAAAGATATTCATTCACAATGACATTAAACAGAGAAATCCTTGCATTTGAAAAGCTGGAACCAGAGATTGGTAGGTGTTTTGCTTGAAAAATGACAGTTGCAGATCCATTTTCTGTCAATTGATCATTATGCATTATAGAAACCAGAGCAGAAAACTGTAAATCTAGCAAACCATATTTGGTTCAGATAATGAGTCAAGCATTGGTTTTTTGGATCGGATTTACCTTTTATGCAGTGTCTTGTAATCTGTATTTTGACTTTACAGTACATACTAAAGCAAACTGGCTTTTTTGTTCAATTTCAAATAGATGTAACATTATTGCACTTGCAATGGACTCCAAACCTATATCTGTTTGACAATGTTACATCTCTTACAGTACTAATTAAGCTACAGTATGCTGCTAGATTCTTGCTCGTATACGAGTTTCTGTACTTTTAAAATAACATCTTAGGTGTGCCTATCATGTGTAAAAAAAAACGTAGGGTACTGTTCAACTGGCAATATTCAAACAAACATACGATTCTGCACTACTAAGCCATAGGACGTAGCACTGCTGAGGACACGCATGGATTCAGTGACTAAACCTAGGAACTTAAAGAAAAACTGTCTATGGCAAAGAAATAAATAAAGTAATCTGCTAAAAGCTATCTGCACACACTGATTGGTATGTAGAAGTCATCTTGTAGCTCTTTTGCATCGTGACTTAATTTAGGTGTCTGCTAGCTTAATGGGAGGGTCTAGACTATAGCATGATAAACCTTAAAATACTTTTCACACATGGACAACCGGGATGGCTAACAAGGATTTTCTCATTAGGTTATATACAGTAGTAGAGCTTTTCTTCAAGCACCATGGTTATAATTAGTTACACTGCTATCTTATGAATATTTAATAATACTGTATATACTACAAAAAATGTGTAAAAATCTATACAGTCAAATGAATTTCCTAATGTATTCAATACAAAAATGAATAATTAAAAAACTCGGAATGTCAACAAAACCTCTCAGGATAAAATCAGAGATGTAAATACATTTTAGCAAAGTCAAAATCTGATGAACCTCACTAACACTACGACTACATTATTCAGCTTTTATTTCTTTAAACGTGTGTCTAGGAGTCACTCGTATGTATGTATTTTAGTCTTATCTTTTGTACACTGGTACAGGTAGAGGACTGATGGGAGCCACTCATTTGCTTCTAGATTTCAAGTTTAAGTATCAAATAATGGAAAACATTGCTGACAGAACACAATTGGCATGATAAATCATTGTGAACTGACGTTTGGCCACTGAAATGCATGAAAGGAAATTAGTTATCTGCTCGTTAACCTGCCTTAAGTTTCTAATGAGAAAATAATGATTCAAATATTTATAGAAATGGGGGGATTATAGGGTTTCTGCTGCAAAAATGGTTTCTGTCTGACATTTTTGCTATATGATGCTTGGGGGCTGAATGCAAAAGAGCACTTCATGGTTTAACCACATGACAGGTTTTTTTGCCCAAGATCTCTGAAATCTGAATCAGTTATTATAAACCATTACACATTTACAGTACAGTCAAGGTGATGTTTTATGCAAACTTAACACTCTACTAAGTGCACTTGCATCTCATATTCTCTACATGTCCTCGTCATCAGCAGCCTGACATGTGACAGAGCTAAAAATCTAATTTTTCTGACAGCAGCAATATGTTTGTGACTTAAACGGGCCAAATGTAATGTGCCATTAACAGAATGGAGTCTCATTGACTAATTTGCATCTCAAGAGCCCACCTGAGCTTCACTGAGGCAGAGGGCATGGAGAACATTCGGTGTGGATGGGATGTTGCTCTGTCAGGGTAGCAAAGCATGATGGGAATGCGGGGGCAAAGAAGCGAACCTGAGAATGTTTCCTGACGTGAACCGATCTTATATGTGTTATATGTGTGTTCCTCACACATGCCAATTGTAAATACATAAAAATGAAAGGCATATGCATTCTCCGTGAGTCTGGCCTTCACTGCTGCAAAGCTTCACATGTCCTCTATATGATTCACTGTAACCTCCGTAGCTGAGCAGTGAGATACAGATGGTCTAACCTCTGTGCAAAAAGGGCAGAGAACCACAGGGATCATGCAACCTGTGAATCTGAAAACAACACAGCCACTACAGCAATATAACCTTGAGAATGTAATTCAGGATGTCCCCAAGCCAAGTGATGAAATAAAGGCTGAGTGATGACATCTCTCCCACTTTCACCTATGCAATTTTACTGCCACCACACCCACTATCCACACTGTTTCCTGTCATGTGTCCTCTTTGGCATGGTACCCTCACCCCTCGACTCACCTGCTCTGCCTATCTGACCTCCCCATCCCATCCCACCCTCCCTTCCCATCATCGTGCCCTGGTCACCTCCACTCACCTGTTCTATCTTGGCCAGCCATTCTTTATTGCGGGCCAGTTCCGCCATAAAGGCCTGGTGCTTCAGCCACTTCCTGTGTAGCTTTTGAGCCTCATCCCGCGCCGTGTCTCGGGCCATAAGCATCTTCTCTTCCACCCGCTGTCCCAATCACTCAGCTAGGGGAGACAAAAATAGCCACCATCAGGAGCCCAACGCTCGAGCCGGCCCTTCTTCCCCCCTTTCCCACAGGACGTCCTGCCTGCCTCGACGCAAGAGCCACCCGCTCTGCTCTGCAGGGGCCCGGGTACCTGTGCTGTCACCACCCACCCCAACCCCCACCAGACACCCTTTTCTGGAGAAAAAAAAATCAAGATAAGCACCTCAGCAGCAGTGGAAGCAATGGAAGCACTCAAGCCCTTCCTTTGGGTCGCCCCTGGGTCCTCATGCCCTACCGCTTCATGGGTCTTGCGGTCCTGATGCTGCAGTGCCTGCTAGCCAGTCTCAGAGAAGGCAAAAACAACCAGCGAAATAGAGGAAATGCGCCAATGACAACACTGGCAAAGAATGACACACACATCCAAGATTTCTTGCAGGTTGTGGGTTATCTTCTAGCTCCGAATGTCAAATACAATCCAGCCCTCAGCGATGGTGTAGATGTAGCATAGCCACAGAAGAATCTTTCAGCCGGGGCAAACCTGACCATCCACCACTCGCCAGTCCCGGTCAATCTGTAGTCCTGTCTAATGATGCTGTAGACAGGAGGAGGAGGAAGAGTTGGAGTGGGAGGAGCAGGGTGAATGGGATGCAGAGGCAGTGCAGAGGAGGCCGGATAACATAAGCTATCCGCTCTTAATATGCATCGTTCCCACCGCTGCAAAGATGCACACGCAGGCTGGTGTGAGATAGCACACTATTTTCTCTCCTCAGTTCCCCTTCCTCGTGTCCCCGAACAGCTCAGCCGCGGTTGGTGCATGCTGCTGCAGTCCTTGCCTCTCAGCTATGCTCCTGTGTGTGTGTGTGTGTGTGTGTGCGTGTGTGTGATTGCGTGAGTGTGTGTATGTGTGTGCGAGTGTGTGTGCAATCACAATCAGCACTGCAGTGCCGGAGTAAAGAGAGAGAGAGAGGGAGGGAGGGAGAGGGAGAGAGAGCGAGAAGGAGGGGAGCGAGGGGGGAGGCAGCAAGAGGAGAGGGGGAGAGGGGGAGATGGAGACAGGGAGAGGAAATGGAGAAAGAGGGAGCGCCAGAGCAAAAAAAGAAAGAAGGGGAGAGCAAGTCAAAAGAGGGAAAAGATGGTGTTGGTGGGGGGGCAGTGGAACAGAGAAAGGAAGAAAGAGCCTGCGTCATCCCTCAGTGTCACCAGGGACATTTCTCTGCACTAGAAATGACTGCACTCGGAGCGGGAGCAGGATTTGGGGAGGAGGGGGGAGGTGTCGGTTTAAAACAGCTGAATGAGAGGGAAGGAGGACGCATGCACACATGGTCCACAGTGCAGCTGACTGATTCGGATCACTGTTCGCTCTCCCTCTTTAAGGGGACCTGCATGTGACTCTCCTGCTGCAAATATATCATTTGGGTACACAGGGTGCACACATTTTACGCTGTACTCTGGCTAATGCCGCTCCCTCAGATCTGAATTATAGATAAACGAGACAATTTTATGTTATCAAAAAAAATTTGTTCTGAGTTCAGTTCTAATTTTGAGTCTGCGTTTGTGCTGCAGCATCGAAAACATTTTTTATTTATATACTGTTCTTTAAAAATACCATTTTTTTAAAATCAAATTTAATCATCACAGAATCCAGAGGTGATTAAAGTTTCATGAGGCTGAAGTGAAGCACTACCCTAAACCACCAAGTTTGGTTGTTCAAGCTGGTTGTGAATTTTCTTGTTCTTTTTTACTTTAGTTCAGAATTTAATAGATTGCATTTTCTTGAACTAACAAAACCCACATCTTCGGTTAACAATTAAAATATCAACATATCAACATAACATCACACTAAACACCATTTATTGTATGTGAATTTAATCATCCAGTCACAAAAGGAGGCATTAATCAGGCCACATCAGACCCAATTTGACCAGATTTTTTTTCCGTCTTATCATAATTGAAAATACAGGTCTGTATTAAGTGTGAACCTATCGTGACGTCACCCATTGGTTTGTGGAGCACTGTTTTGAAACCTAGAGTTCAGCATTATGGTTGTCGCCCATGACAGTTAGACGGAGCCAGCGGAGGTGACATACTGCAAGTTGAGCTGCTGTCATTAGCTGCACAGTTTCGACTCATCCATAACAGGAAACAATGGCAGCTCACCTGGTCACACACAATCTCATATTACAGCTAAACAGTAAACTAAAATATGTTCATGAAATGATTTTAGGAGAGAAATAGTCAGTGCAGTAACATAATCTGGATTCATATCTGATCAGCACTGCCTAGTTTAACAGCTTGATCTGAGTTTGGTGCATTGAGCTGGCTGGACTCACTGAGAATGACATGTCAATCACAACGTAGCCACGCCCAAAAGCATATTTTCAGCATATTTTACTCTAAATGGGACCACCATTTACTAAATGAACATGCTGTATGGACGAAGACATTGAACTAGTGACTGAGACCAAAAGCTCAAACTCAAAAGTCACTTAACTCAACAGGAAACTGTTTACTGAGCTAATAAATCAAGTGAGAAGTTGGGTCATTTCTCCATTAGAGTGCTTACTATCAGCTTTTTATTGCAACCAATGCAGCACTCCCTACTGGCCATTACATAGAATGCAGGTTTAAGACACTTTCGTGTCGGCTTCACAGACCCGAAAGCTCTGTCCATTATATATACTGTCAATGGCCTGTACAAACACTGTTTACAAACATTACTCATGTTAACATTTACAGCACTATAAAACATGAATAATTTAGATTAGTTGCCTCAGTGTACTTAAGGGCTGTCAATCAATTTGAGAGGGACTTTAGGTTTTGATTCTATCCTAGTGTAGATTTTACCATTTGTTGCAAGAAGAAGATTTATTGAGTCTGCAAGATCAGACACTACAGTGCTCAGGCTCACATGATTAAATTGACATAGTTTGGATGCAATCCAGGCCCAATACATGTAAGTGATATAGTGAGAAAAAGTATATTAGCTTTGTAAAAATACAGACATAGAAACTAGCTGAGGATGCACCCTGATCCAAAGTAATCAGATGTTCAGAATCCCCTCGCAAAATAATGTTTAAATACCAGGTGGTAACACAGTCTATGATAAACATTAACACCATGATGATGGTAAATGGACTGCACTTATATTGCACCTTTCTAGTCTTCCGACCACTCAAAGCAATTTACACAGGGGCGGCTGTGGCTCAGAGGTAGAGCGGGTTGTCCACTAATCGGAAGGTCCTCTCGCTGCATGCCAAAGTGTCCTTGAGCAAGACACTGAACCCCAAATTCCTCGGTGTATGAGTGTGTATGAATGATTAGTTTCTGTTCTGGTGAGCAGTTGGCACCTTGCATGGCTGCCATCAGTGTATGAATGTGTATGGCATGTGTACAGTCCATTTACCATTAAACTACCTGTCACATTCACCCAATCACACATATTCATACACTACACAGAATCAGGAGCAATTTGGGGCTCAGAATCTTGCTCAAGGACACTTGGGCATGCAGCAGGAGGAGCTGGGGATCGAACACAGTCCCCAGAAACAGATGAGGAATTAGATGATGATCAGATCTGCTGATTATACTAGGGAGCAAAACAAGACTAAGACTAATATTTAGCATGTAATATTTACCATGTTAACCACTCTAGTTTCAGGTACTGGCATGCTAACAGTGACCAATCCAATAACTGATATTTAAGTGGTGGCCTGAGCGAGTTTATCCTGTATCTTGTTTTTGTGTTGTGCATGTAAACACCATATACTAGTTTCAGAAACCTGGATAAGCCCTTATCCCGGTTTTGAGAATCTTATGCTAACTGGAGTACTCTGATACTGACACTAAACCTGTGATACTGTGACCTGTAATCACCTTATCCAGGATTCTGATCATTATATTCCGTGTTCTCTGGTCATCAACTAAAGTTATATAATAGTTAATAAATAAATCAAAGACTATGTAATATGTGTATTATTGCAGATCATATTTTGTACTGACGCTCTTGTTGATCAGGTGGAGAAGCTAAATCCAGCACAGTGGTAAATGCAGAAGAGGTCAGACAGCAGAAGCCAAACTGTTCAATAGAAGTAACTAAGATGTTCAGATGGTTCCTCCAAGCTGACTTAAAATTGATCTAGAACTGTTGCCACAGCGACAACAAGTCCTTTAACCCAAACCTGAAAATGTACCAGCTTATTGACAGTCGACTGGATCAGGACCAAGATATTTTAGACAAAACACTGAGAAATCATTATCATCTGTCGATGTAATTATCACAATTTAATTTAGTTACATATACTTATACATGATACAATTATAATACAACAAAATAGGTTTGTACACTAAGAAAGCACCAATCTCAATGTAGTTTGAGATGCTGTGAGGAAAAGACATAAACTCAACTAGAAGATTCTGACTCCTAAAAGAGCAATGGAGCCAGAACATTCGGCATTACATAAAACATATCAAGTTCATTTTCATAGCAGATTTATGATTATCACTTTAAAGGATTGGTTTGTAAAATTTAGTGGCATCTATCTGTGAAGTTGTAGATAGCAACCAACTGAATATGACTTGCCTTCCAAGCGTTTAGGAGAAACTGCAGTGGCCTCAAAAATCACCAAAAACATGAAAGGCCCAATCTAGAGTCAGTGTTCAGTTTGCCAGTACTGGGCTACAGTAGAAACATGGCAGAGTCTGTAGAAGAGGACTCGCTCCCTCTGTAGATAAAAACAGCTCATTCTAAGCTAACGAAAACACAACGATTCTTTTTACTAATGAAAACATTAAAGGAACATTATATTCTATTTCTGCCAATAGATCCTCCTACATGTTACACACTGGACCTTTAAAGTCTCTTGCATGTGCATTAAGGAGAAGCTCACTAATTATGCACCAACATGACTTGTAGTTTGACCACATTCATTGGTGATATTCAACAGTTTGACAGTGATCAGTGTCGAAACAGTGGAAACACTGTGGAGCACAATGCAGAACTGAGACTTATGGACCACAGTGCATGCTGGGAGGGTTCCCAACACACCTACCTCATGTAAGTGCAATCACTCAGCTCATGCTGCTAGGGTAACAAAAATGACCATCATTTTAAAAATAAACATTTGCTGCATATAACTTGGCTTTGGAATACAAAGTAAAGCAGCCTCAGCACTAGTTCTATGGCTGCTTCTTAGGGAACTGTGTGTGTCAGTGCTACTCAGCGCATTGGTCCTCTCTTTTCCTCTGTGCAATGTCTTTAAAGCATGGCTCTAAAAACAATCATTTTATTTCTACTACATTTCTAAACTTCCTTTTGATTTTTAAAACAACCCTACAAGTATTCCTGCTAGCTGCCACTTGAGGCTGCAATTTCCACTACACCCCACAACAGGAAGAGTGTCGAACATACTAATGCATGTTTGTCCTGATGCACAATAGACAAAAAAATAGAGTAATTCAAAATATAACAGTTTGTCCCTATGGGAGCACGGGTGTTCTCTGCTATGCTTTCATGACAGCAGATCAGCAATTGTTGTGCACAAAGGGACATTTCAGAAAAGGGAGTCACAAAAACATACAAATTCATGCTTTGAGAACTATGACTACCCAGATCAACTTATAGTTTCACTGGCGTTGGAGACAACTTGTCAGTAACCAAAAGTGTTATTGACACTTGCACCAGATAAAATGTCATGGGGTGCAGACCATGGACATCCAGGGAAAATTTAATGAGATTCTGGTCAATAGCTGCTGAACAGACGGACTCACTAATGTTGGGGTCCACCAATAGTACGGCAAGCATTTCCTGATTGCCAACTTCAAAAAGTAAAGTATAAGTACTATATAAGTTTTATATATTCATCCAAAACTAAAACAAACTACAAATCTATAATAGGACCACAACTTTGGCTTTACACAAGGCATTGTTGCTTCTAGTCATTCATTTAGCATTTTATCCCTTTTTCTTCCAAATTCAAAATGAGCTGTTTTTGCAGTGTAGTTCCATTTGGAGAATTGTCCATGGACGGAAATGAATATGGCTAAGGGAGTTAGCAAGGACAAGTACTATTGTACCTACACATTAACACAACGTAATGCTCCAAAAAATGTCAGTCAACCCCATGAATTAAACTCAACTATTATACTATTATTGGTGATACAATTCCAGTTTGTTCCATTGACTCATTTTCTTAAAGATGACTTTACATCATTACACAAATGTAGGGCCACTGTGCTATAATGCCTGTGATTTGTTTTTATCTCAGTTTATAAACTATCATATACCCAAGTGTGCATCCAAAGATTTGATGTTATTCACATAAAGCTAGGCTACAGTTAAACAACTTAATACAGCAGCTAAAAATTACAAGTAAGTCAGCTGTTTTTGAGAGGCAATTATAATCTATACTTGTATATAATTAATAATTTGCTTTAGGGAAGAAGCGGTAAGTAAATTCAACTATTGTTTGATTAATAGAACAGTGTGACTGAAATAACGTCAATCATTGAATCTGCTGCAACAGTTTGTCATAACGTAGGATATCAATCAATTTAACTGAGCATTAAATGGTGTAAATCTGCTCTCTCTCCTCTCTCTCTCTCTATACTGTAATATTATATATAATGCTATATATAATCCCCCCCCCCCCCCCCCCCCCCCCCTCACCCCGTATTTATACACACCACACTGGTATATATAGGATATCACTTGGTCGCCACTAATTAAATATTACAAGTTAGCTAAGCATATCTAGCTACCCACAGGTTATGTCACTTAATGCGTACACTAACTTATTTTACTTTCTAGTTCAGACGGCGGTCTCCCGCCGGGGTTGTTGAGAGAGATCAAAGCGAAAAAAAAAATTAGTGACGCATTAAGTACGTATACCTGTGGGTAGCTAAGATAGCTAGCAATTGTAAGTATGTAATTAGTGCAGCCAGTGATATCCGTATATAGTACCAGTGTGGTGTATAATCATGGGTGGTGTATATATACATAATAGTATAGTGTTATAATATATAGAGAGAGAGAGAGAGAGAGAGACGATTTACCATTTAAAGTGTACAGTTAAATTATTGTATCCTATTATGACAAAATGTGCCAGCAGATTCAATGATGATCAGTTATTTCAGCCAAACGTCTTTATTTAACTCAAACACTTAAGTTGAATACTTACGCGTTTTCTTCCACTCAACAGGCAAATATTAATCTAGGTATACAATATAATATAATGCCTCTCAAAACACGGTGACTTACTAGAATTTAGCTGCTGTAATTACAGTTGTTAACTGTAGCCTTCACTTTATGGGGAGGGCGAGTCAAATGCTTTTGGATGCACCTTGGGTTATATAGTTTATAAACTGAGATAAAAACAAATCCAGGCATTATGACCACAGTGGCCCTACATTTTGTGTAATGAGTAAAGTCATGTTCCCCGTGGGTGCTTTGTTGTTTAATGCGGGATTGTTTTATTTAGTTTATATTCTTGGTGTAATATTAAGAAAATGATCAATGAAACAAAACTGGGGAATTGTATCACCCAATAATATAATAATAGTTGAGTGTTTAATTCATGGGTGACTGACATTTTTGAGCATTAACTTGTGTTAATGTGTAGGTCACAATAAATAGTTCTCAACTATTGTCCACTTGCTAAACTCCCTTCACCCCAAATAACAATTCTACCGTCTCAATGGAACATTGCTGACTCTAGAAAG
>NW_023339763.1:22295555-22303945 GCF_004916995.1 Morone saxatilis | reverse complement strand
TTGTATGGACTTTATTTAAATTTAACAGAAACAGAAGGTTTTTTTGTAAAGAAAATGGAGGGAATCAGTTCAAACTACAGCAGAAATTATGAATCGATAACTTGTCAACTATTAAATAAAGTGCCAAACATATTAATAATTGATAAATTATTTTAAATCATTAAAAAAAGTCACAATTTTCTGATTTCAGCTTGTCCAATGTAAGTATGTTCTGCTTTCTTTAGTCCTCTATGACAGTAAACTGAATATCTTCGAGTTGTGGACAAAACAAGACATTAGAATACGTCACCTTGGACTTTAGGAAACACTGATCAACATTTAAACAATTTTCTGGACCAAACAACTAATAGATTAGTTGACAAAATAGTCGACAGATTTGATCAATAATTAAAATAATCAATGGACTGCCCTGTGCAATAAAAATGCTTCTTTTCCAGCAATGCCTTTGGTCTGCCGTTCATATGAGCCTACCGTAAATACTATCCTGTAAAAACAAGTGATTCATATCATGATTCAAGTATTTAGGGCAGGGGAGGAAGTATACTGACATTCCTATGTGGAGGAAACTGTTAGACATGTCATGACATCAGTACTGACAGATTTGCATGGTTTTGTTACAAGGTATAAATCACTAAGGAGGGAGGTTATAGTAATGTTCTGCTTATGGCTAAATTAGAGAGTGCAGGATTTTTAGTGACCCAAACATTAAGTGTGCTGTTTTTCTCTGCATGGCAACCAGCTTGTCTTTACGACCTGACTAAAACCAAAAATGTCTCATTAATCAATTGGTGACTATTACTATAAAGGCAGGGTTAACGTTCAGCAGACATGTAGACAAAACCAAATATTAACAGTAAAAATGGAGTGGATTAATACATTGTAAAGAGGTCATGAAATTAAATGTTAAATTGTGTGTTTTTCCAGCAAAATGTATCCTGGTATAATTGACCGTTTATTGGCTTCAATCGCAATATCTTATTCTTTATAAGCAACCAGCGACTTTACTAGTATTTCTTTGCCCATAAATCACAACACTTTCAACTTCTCAGCAAACCACTGGAAACACCTCTAATGTTTCAGAATAAACTTCAACACACCTCTATGATTAACAGCCAACGCTGTGACAGATATTCTGTGAATAACACTTTCAATGTCGAGCTGTGCCTGCTGAAATACCCGGGGCATTGTTTCAACCCGACAACTGAGATTTTATAGGTGGCGTGCACGCTGAGAGGGATTACAGCAGCCAACTACACGTAATTGCCAGTAATTTCAGACAGAATGATTCACAATTGTTGTGTCAGTAGGCTTGCTGTTTTCACGTTTTGTTTTTAACACGCTGGACAAGATCTCTGATGCAGACGCTCTCTCACCATGTCACCAAATCTTAAGAAGCGTGTTTGACTCAAGTATGTCTCTGTGGTACATGTTGACAGATGATAACAGCAGCTCATACTAAAGCTGACTATACCTCAGATCAAAGTGACAAGTTGTTTTTTTGTTTTTTTTGCAAATGATTCTCAAAGACTTTGTGTCTCACTCTGTTCATTCACCCCAGAGGAAAGTGTGACTCAGAGAGGTACGATCGTCTCCTCCACTAGTCGGGCTCTGATACAACTGGCCATGACAAGCAGCATTCGGTGCTGACAGCAAAGATCAAATATGATAGATGGACTGAGATCTGCTGGGAGTGCCTGGATTTCGGCAGGCCTCAGTATGCAGATTTACATGCTAATTTTGTCATTTGATCAGTGGTGGAAAGTAAGCATATTAAGTATTCTTCCCCAAAATGGAAATTCCTTCCTTGACCAAGGAAGCAACACAGTGTTTTTGCAATAAAAGAGATTACAGTATGACAAATAAAATAACTACCATGAAATGACCACAGATTGGTAGTGTATAGTTGATAACATTGATTTCTACAGGCATTAGCTATCTTAAGGGATTGTGATATGACAAATAGTGGCAGGACAGAGATAACTGCAAACCTTTTTTTTTCCTAACTGGAAGCTTTTTATTGAGGTGAGAAAATTCCATGGCAGACACCAAAAACATGCATTAACATACCACTGCAAAGCCAAGGTTAGCGAACCCAGACCTTACTCACTTATTACCCCTAACTACCCCTTTGGAAATACACATCTATAACGTTTGGCGCACAGACCTCTAATAACAAACGGCTAACAACCAGTCATTATGGGGGCTTGAGCAGGAGATTTACAAATCTTAGGTTCATCGGCATTGGACGGGTTCCCTTTGCTTCGAAAATGGTTATTCCATCAAGGGCATGGTGAGCTGCGTGATAAAATCTTGTGATTTATTCCAGGCGGCTGATAATTACTGGTGTCTTGTCACCTGTCAAAAATGAATGGACGGGGAGAGTCCGAGGCTGTAGTCTTCATGCTCTTTACACCACCGCAGTAAATCTGACATGTTTGTGAAGCCATAAATCACAGCCTGTGATAAAGCCCATGCACATGGAGCTGAGCGACAGGGCCGGAACATTTTAAACAGTTTTAGCTATAAAAGTATGCAGGAGATCAGCAGGGTTATTTGAAAGGTGTGGTAAGTACATTCGGTTACGTGGTTACTTTGGGACACAGGAATGGAATACCTGTTGAACTCAAAACAAGAAAGACAAAAATTTGTGAAATTCTTACACATTATCATTCATCATCAACAGTTTGTGCATCTGTGGAGCTTTATCCACTATAAGAAAATAGTTTGGACACTGGTTGAGTTTTTGCAAAATGTGTCTTCCTACATGATGATTTTAAGATCTTGTCTGCAATCTACACAATGTTTTTAAGTAAAAAGAAATTTGTATTTAACTATGTATATGAACACACCCTGCACCATCAGGGCTTTATTGAATATTGTGTCAGTACACAAAACTACATCTTGTTCAGAGTTCATTATCAGGTCACAATTAGAGTTTGTGAACATTTACTACCATTCAAGAATGATAGTGATTCTGCCTTTTTAACTAATAAAAACAGAGACTAGTGGATTTAACTAACTGTCAAGGTTAGACATGAATTGTGAAAACATGAGCACAGTGTGGAATGTAAGGTTGACTTATGAATGGCTTTAGGGTCCAGCACGGGGTTGTGCAAGTTAGGGTGTGAAGTCAACACTAGGGACTTAGTAACTGTTACTAAAATTGGTTGCATTGCAATTATATTTGGGGCATAACCTAACTAGTTTGAAACTAAGGCAAGTGGTTAATTAATAATCCATTGTCATGGTTACAGTGAACATTCGCTTTCTCTTCCTTAACTAAAAATGCACTGGGTTAATTGTAAGTATGTTAGAAAATACTAGATTTCTGTAGCAGAGCAAATTATGCAAAACCTCAAGAGGTATCCAAACATTGGCACTGTTATTGACTGTGTGTAAATCTATGCTGATCTCCCAGACACAACAGTAAAAAGGACAGACTAAACGTTCCCACCTCAAATCAATAGTTGTGCTTTTAGAGCTGCAACTCTGGGCTGTAATTGTTTTAAAGGTTGGCGTCTCAGAGCCGCAACACATACAATAAAAAGAAGAGGGCAGGAAGGAAGCAATGCTTCTCAACGACCCCCAGTTCAGTGTCTGAGGACCTACCCTTTAGTTACCTGACCCATTGCACTTGGCCAGAAGCCTAGCGAAAGGTCAGTGCAATCACCTTTCACTGTCCACCACAATATCTGACATATAGATCTTTTATGTGGATGAAGGTCTTCTACCTATTTCCAATCTTCTTACTGTTTTGTGTCATGATTAAGAAATGTAAATACAACATAAGAGACTGTTTCTATTCTGTATCTTGTTTAGAAAACATGTAACACATCACCTTACAAGGTTATAAATAAGGATGATTTTAAAGTATATATATATATATATATATATAAAGTGTAGCAATTTGGTCAAAATGGAACCACATATTTACTAGCAAAAACATTATGAAAGATCGATAGCCTAACCAGCAGCTATTGCAGGTTCTAATTGTAAAATATTTGCCCTTGTTTTTCCCCTCTCTTTGAAGTCTTTGCTCTTGTCCTCAGGTGCTGCCCAGGCCTGATTTATGGGGATGGGTCTCAGGGAAGCAACTCTAAATTACATGGCCCTTAAACCTGAGCAGAGCGAGACAAAGAGAGGGAGAATCGCCACTCTAGAGACAGCTAATTGCAAGGACAAATCTAACCTACGGTAGATAAGAAGGTTCCTCCTTTCCCAGACCTGACAAAAGGGGAAACGTGTATAACAGATTAGACCAGTTGGATAAATGTGCAATTTGTCATAAATTGTATAAATAATATTCAGAAGACATCTATTTAGATTAAAATCTTTTCATTGCTAACGATGATGGAAAAAAGTAAATGGTACACATGGTGCTATGTAGGAAAAATAAACACTCTTTTTGTTGGACATTCAGTCTGAGTGGCACAATACACTGTTGTTCTTTGTAAAGAAAAGGAATTGTAATGAGGAAAAAGTGACTAGCAGTAAATTGGCTTTTCAGAACTCTACAGCTTCATGGAAAGCCTCAAGTAAAAACATGCGTAACTGGAGTTGGGGATTATAAGAGCGTTATGGAGTCAAAAACAGCCAAATCAATTCCTCTATAAATGTGTTAAAGGAAGTGTGAAGTTAACTGCCATTTCCAAATAATTAGTATGTTTTGTGTGCGTTTTACACTAACAAGTGTTGAAACTTCTCTGTAAGATCCTGTAAGGGATGTGAGGGAGAGTCAGAGTAGGAGGAGGAGGTGACAGTGCCATTTGCCTGGAGGGTGCCCATAAACCTGGAGAGGGAGAGAGAGTGCACCATTCCTCACAGGTGACTGTACCATGTGACTTCAAGAGTTTTAAAAAGCAGGCCAACCTGTCTTGTTCAGGTACAAGTAATCACAAGGCACCGGAGGAGTCAGAGGAGGAGAATACCTGGGCTGTCGGCACAGCAGCAAATACCGACAGCCCCACAAAACAAGCCGAGGAGCACTCAGGAAGAGGGTCCGGTAGCAGCGGCAGCCTGTTAACACGGCAGTCCATGCAGACCACATTTGAAGTCACAGACTCTTTCCTACAACTACAAAAGAAAAAACTATTTTACTCAGACTAGTGTCCACATTATTGACACAATGAGCTGCAGCAGTGTTACAGGATCAGAGTTCTCAGAGGAAGAGCTGGAGCTTACTGCGCTGGACCAAGAGGAGGACGAGGGAAGTCCCAAGGCATCTTTTCAAGACTGCGAGAGCTCAGCCAGCAGCCCAAGCGACCTAGAGGAAGGCCAGACCAAGAAGCGCAATCGACCCGTCCGCTCAAAAGCTCGTAGAATGGCTGCCAACGTCCGCGAGCGAAAACGAATCATGGACTACAACCAGGCCTTCAATGCCCTACGTGTTGCTCTGAACCATGACCTCAGCGGCAAACGGCTTTCCAAGATTGCCACACTGCAGAGGGCCATCAACCGCATCTCTGCTCTCTCAGTATTCCTGAGCTCCAACCCCCCCAGCAAGCCCTGCACCCACCGGGAGTGCAACAGGTCATCTGTGGGGCCAGCCGCGATGGGGACATCTGGACTCGAGCAGACCAGGGTACCGGTTCCTCGTCTGGAGCACCAGAGCTACATCCCCTGGCACGCGTCCATCTCTCACCAGATGCAGCCACAACAAGGGCCTCATGTGCACAGGCTGCCCACGGAGCCACACGTCTACATAGATAACACTGTGACATCATGTCCCCCGTCGCCACACTACCCTTGTTATCCCACTGAGGGACAACTTTATGCCTCACATGGACACTGCGGCAGCCCCCATGACCATCCGCCCAGTCCTTTGCGATATCCTCAGGTGGGTGAGGGGTTGGGGTACCAGCCAGGGATGTGGGCCTCCTGCACTCAGAGATACATGGACACTTTTGTGGAGCCTACTCCAGCTCTTGGGCTTCCCTGGCAAGTAAGCTACCGACAGGAGCCGGAGCACAACCTTTCTCTATGCTCTGACGTACTGTAACAGGGTACATCCACCACTGTGAGCCCTGAAGACTGCTGATAACGCCAGTGGACTGTTGAATACCCTCAGGGAGAAAACTGCTTTTGTGTTTCTGCTGTTGCAATCAACTCAGTATTACAATAGAACTCTCTCATATTTTAGAGCAGAGTCCCCGTAATGTAATTAACAGATGTATAAAAAAGTGCAATGGTAATCAAGACTGCAGAATGTTGTATATATACCAGGAAATGTATTTCAATCTCACATTTCAAAAGTAGAAAGAATGTTCCAATGTCTGCTGTAGATAATTCACCAACAGAATTGTGTTCTAGTTGTTGTCATCTTCTGGCCTTCAAAGCTGAATTATTACAAATGATGTTACATTACTAAATGTGTGTTATTAAAAGGAAACAGTTATGCAATTAGTATAGATAGGACAGCTTACACACGTGCTATACTCTTATGAAACTTGTTCTTACTGTTTGTTTTCTTTCAAGTACTAGGAAGTGCATCATAAGGAAATGTGACAAAGGTTCAACATTTGTATTTATTCTCTGAATTGCATAAAAAGTCATGGCTGTTTGTAAAGTTGTAGAGTGTACATCATTGTCTAAACAAAATTAAATGTTAAAATGACATGGTTCCTGTTATGCTTCCTTTCAAAACAGAAATGTTAAGCTGTAACCGCCTTGGTTATTAAGACTTTCATATAGAGCTAACGCAAGACTTAGCTTTACACATGCTGTGTGTCTGAGTGTGTGCATGCAAGTCCATGTGTGCATGCATGTCTTTGGGCGTGTGTGTGTGTTTGATTATACCCTAAGGTCGGTTGCCTCTACCATTCTAAGTCTGAGATGACAGAGGTCCTTCACTCAGTTGAAAAATGTCCTTACAAGCCCATTCTTGTCATTCTTCTTCTTGTCAAGAGTCAAGGTTCTTTTTACATGCGGCAAAATAAAAAAGCATGCTGTCTACGAGAAGCACAACACTGATTAGCAGTGCGTGGCTATGAAAAGTGCATGTACTCAACCTTGCACAATATGCTTTTCTGGACTTTTTGCTTTCTACAGAAGTACAGTTCAGTTAAAACGACTGCTCTGCAACAAACAGCAAGTGACATCATTACTAGTAACTAACGGGTTAGTTGTTCTTTGTACAGATCAAGAAGAGTAAATTCTAACCACAACTTTCCATCCTGGCCCTACCAACTCATGGTAGTCAACAACAGCTTTCCCTCCCCTGCTAAGCAGCATGTCATGGAAAACAGCTTTAATATTAGACTATAGAGCGGAGCCCACCGACAGATTTATGTGGGCTCAGGAAGGAAGACTGTGCCCCGTCATCAACGCGGTGAAATCCCCTGTCGGGCTGCACTGGCCCGCAGGTGGAATTGGGTGTGTGAGTGTTTTTTTGGAACATCCTGGAGGTCTCCCAACAAGGGCCTCGAGATGCTGCGGAAAAGACTTGGCCCGGGGAGAACTACTGCAGGCTCAGTGGAGAAATAATTGATGTGGTACAACAACAATTAGCAGGCAGGAAGGAAAGGGAATACAGACAAGGAGATGAATGGAGAGGAGGAGTGAAATAATAGGAAGAGGAGGTTATAGGTGGTGAGAAAAAGGAGGAGAGTGACTACACTTGGAGCCTTTCGTTCAGCTTCTTCACAGACGTGAATCACAAGAAAACGTTGACTCACCAGCGAGAGACGAGTGTGGCTGACAGCACTCAGTGACGGCATGTCTCTTCCTCCTCCCTTTCTGGCACATAAACAGACCTCCACTCACTACTGAGCCAGTTGATCTACTCGTCTGGGGCCTCAAGAGACTCCAGAGTGAAAGTGAGTTAGTGCATTCTACTGAGACCACATTTCAATGTAGTTCTGTCGCTGCTTTATTTGACAGAGAGAACATCACGTTCCACATCAGGTAAATAAGAGTGCAAAAAGCCTGGCTCTTTGTTCCCTTACAAAGGAAGGTTGTTGTTTTGTAGTAGATAAAAGTGCTAACCACAAGAAAAATTAATATATGGAAAGATGTCACAGGTGGGGGGCTGCCACATGGGCAACCAAAAGTTTTTATATCTTGCTCAAAGTCACCTCGGTAGTGCTCAAGAGGTGAACTAGAAACTCCTCAGCTATCAGTCCACAATCCGTACTGAGTGGCCCCTGCTGGATTTGAACCGGCAACCCTCCGGTTCCCACAGTCTCAGCTAATTCCACCCCAATTATTCCATTAACAGAAAATGAAACACCACATCTGGGTTCAGAAATCTTAAGCAGGAGGATTCACTGCATTTCGTTTTATAATGTGATCTGAATATCTTTCGGAGTTTGGAGTGTTAGTCAGACGTATCAAAACATCTTAAATGGCACCTTGGGGTCTGGGAAACCTGTGATGGACATTTTTCATAATTT
>NW_023339763.1:22295211-22295537 GCF_004916995.1 Morone saxatilis | reverse complement strand
AATTAATGAAGGAAATATAATTGGCAGATTAATTGAGAATGACAATAGTTATGAGTTGTCGCCCGACTTTGAAATGTATTAAACAGTACATGTGTAAGCTACTTAACAAAATCAGTGTGTGAGAAAGTATTTGGCCATTCACCACAGAGAGAAAGTCACATCTCTGTGCAGAAAAGTGCTTTAACAGGTCAACTTTCATATCGAATTGTGACTCACCTGAGGATTTACCTCACTTCTCCGACATGTGATACTGTCAGTGATGCATCTTTTCTTCAGACGGTTCCGCCTCCTTGACACCCTCCGCTGCCAAGCTGATGGAAAAGAAA
>NW_023339763.1:22295027-22295179 GCF_004916995.1 Morone saxatilis | reverse complement strand
CAAGCAAACATGAGAGAAATGATGCCAAGACATGAGGGTGTGTTTGAGTGATATATGGGGATGAGTCAGCCTTCGGAGTGCAAATGCATGTTGATGCTCCACATACTGAGCCCACCCCCTGCTCCCCAAGCGTGGACACACACACACACACA
>NW_023339763.1:22294718-22294927 GCF_004916995.1 Morone saxatilis | reverse complement strand
CACACACACACAAACACACTGTGCTGCTATGACATCATTGGTGGAGGTGAAGGAAGTGAAGGTGCCAGACAACATGATGTGACAGACTTTGTTTGTTCCCATGACGTGTACAAATAAAGACATTACACCTGAACTCTGACATTAAATGAAGTTATACGCGTTTTGAAAACTCGAAAAGAGATGCTTACTTAAAGGTGGGGTCAGTCATT
>NW_023339763.1:22289663-22294661 GCF_004916995.1 Morone saxatilis | reverse complement strand
GGTCGTCAAATACCGACACTTTGGGTTATGGTAAATGTGGAATAAACCAAGTGTCTCGGAGTCAGGCACACCACACAACACATTCAAGCTCCCAGGTTTTCAAATACAGACGATTTGGCAACCCAAAGCATCAGGAATGAGACTCAACTGTCAACTTTTTTTCCCATAATGACTGGTCCCACCTTTAAGACTATACTTCAAATTCAAACTGAACTCTCGATATAGCATATGCAAAATCACACATCAAATAATGAAACTGATGCTCAAGGCAACAGGTTGTGTTCCACTGCCTGATCAATCAGATCCATCTCTTCTTATGTGTAATACAAACATCTTTATAACTAATTTTGTTGATTGCAGCTTATTCAGAACCAATCCTTTGAACAACAGGAATTCCTACAATAGTAACATGATAAGATCATACGATCATTGGGTTTGCTGGATAGCCTGAAGGTTAAGGTACATGGCAATTTAACTACATCCTGTTTCATTTACCCTTCTCTCCCCCTACATTTCCCATCTAGCTTTAACAACCAACATCAAGTATCAAGACTCTCCTCTGCGGATAATGACTTTTATAAAAATATTAAACTACTCACATGTGTAAATTGTTTAGTATGAGCAGTTTTGATTGGATCAGTCACCCTATCCTGCCTTTCTTAGAGGAATATTTTTAACTATACAATTTTGCATTTGGACATTCTGTGTTTAGGGACTGATCCAACTCAATTACATATACAATGTTAAGTTAAGTAAAAAAAAGATAACTATAACTTACTGTTCACAAGATGTAGACCAAATTCTACATATTTTCTTGTAGGTTTTCTCTTTTATACTGGATTCAACTTCTATTTCATTATTTGTTCAATTTTCATCTTTGTTAAAAATAGAAAACTCTTCATGAAGTGTTATCTCTGCCCTTTTCTTCTGACAACAGAGACAAGATGCGACTTGTTTTACTGATCTGATTCGTTCATACACAAGCAGTTTCACCACTGAACACTAGATGGAGGCAAGACAATGGAGCTCTGCTGTATGTCGAGCCAGTAAAGAAATCAGGGTCTAAGGTCCACAGATATTCAGCAAATAATTTGAATTCAAAACAAAAACAAATAGAAGACATCATTTCACATTCCATTATATATGATATAAATACAGGAGCAAGAATGCATGTGGCATCAGTATCAGTGTCAGTGTCAGTATGATAACAAATATGTCTCAGTACAGATTGAACAGCTAGTTTCCAAGAGCTTATTTGAAGTTACAATACCATGTCTGGCCAGGTGAAAACACAAGGTTTTGTTATTCCTGCGGTGACAAGTTATATCATTATTTTGAATTAGTGACACATTTTCCCTGGGTGATTCTCCGTCTGTCACCAAGTGAGAACTCTTTGGTTTGAATTTCCTGCTGGAGCTGGACTAGAAGAACATGCTGCAGCAGCACTTCTCTACTGCTCCTCGTCTCCTCTATACACACAGTTTCTATTCAAAATAGTGAGCTAGTTCATTCACGGTCCAACTACAGCCTGACCTGTCCTGTTGACAAGTATCAGACTGATTATTATCAAAAATGTAGTTTCTTAAAAATCTAAATGTATATTCAGTTTAATTACATCAGGAGTATGCCTGTGCAGATGGCAGGAGTTTGTTTAGTTCTCTCCATTTCACTTCTACTGTTAGGGTCACATTCTGCTCAAACATAATTAGCTTGCACATGTTGTCCAAAAGTGTTGCAGACGGACATACACAAAGGCAGAGTGAAAAGCCAACCATCATAGAGGGGGGGGTTAATGTTATATTGTTTGAATATGGGGATAACAAAGTAAAGTTACAGCCATTCTCTCCTGGAACGCAATTATACAGTTGCACTCAGTTGTTCACATAAGAAGTAACAGAAACAATCGAGAGTGAAAAAAGAGAGCTGAGGGAGAAGTTCAACTTCTGCTTGGCTTATCTGTCACCTCTGCACAGCCGGCCAATCACTGCGTGCAGTGGGTGTGAATGTCAGGTTTGCGGGTTTCAGCAAGTTACAGAAATGGTCAGACACGGCCTCCGCAATCTGACGCCAGAAAGTGTGGCGGCAGGGTGTTTCCAAAGCTGTTTGATCTTCTAGCAGTTCTGAAGAAGTATACTGACAGCTACACTCCATCTGATGCCACATCACCACTGTGGTTAAAGTTTGCTTTTAGCTGGTTTGCTGTTTTTAAAGTTACTTCTCAGATTTACTACACATGGTGTGTGTCTGAGACCTAACAGGATATCTTAATAAAAGAAGTAAGTTAATGTAACCTAATCCTCCAAAAACTGTGGAGTCACTTATTACCATAATTAAACCCCACTCCTCAAAATTAGTCAAAGTAATAACTGAGTTGTTTATGGTGCACCTAAATTTGAGCAGTATTTTAATTATTGGTGATATAATTCCAGTTTGATCAGTTGGCTCATTTTCTTTAAGTTGACTTTAAATTATTGCTATAGTCAATGCTGTATATGTCAGGATTTTACATTTTCTGTTTTTATTTCAGTTTACAAATGAAAGGTGCTTGATTTAGGCTCTTCCCACAATCTGAAGACATGCCAGTCAGTTAGGTTGGAGGATCTTATTTACCTGTAGGTATAAATATGTTCACATAAGTTTGAAACACAAATCTCACATTTGTTAGATTAAACACGGGGCAACGTGTACTCCAGAAATCTGACATCTGTTTGACTACAACTTCAAAAAGGTTTCTCTCAAATAGAAAAAGAGAGCAGGGTTACCAGCTCTTTCTATCCTGCTGTGTTGGAGGTAATGCAGCACACAAAAATGAACATTAGAAATGAGTGCAGGCGATGAGGGTTATTTGACTCATTAATGTTAGCTAAAAAGGTTCATGTGAACATACTTAACGATTACAATGACTTTGAAGTGAAGTTTTTGATGTTAAAATCATCTTGCCATTATTATCATCCAGTGTGAGTGCTAACGCTGCAGCAGAGGCTACATTAAGCAGTCACAGATAATTATGTTATCCTGTCTTCAGCGTCTTGACATAGAAAAAAAATAAAGATGGGAAAAATATGAGAAAATAAAGGAATAGATAACCTTGTGACCTGCAATACCACAAACACAAGTGCAGTAACTGTGCAGTTGAGCTTCAGCAGACTGTGGCAGGAGTGCACAAAGGTGACACATCTACCAATCCACCGTGGATAACTTGCCTGGCTGACATTGAGGTTACAGAGACACAAGGATAAACTGAGAATAGGAGGCGGCAGCTCTGGCTGTGGGATCAGAGGGGCTGTACTCAAGGTGATTTATGAATTTGAAATAGTAAAGCAAATCCCTAATGTCGTTTCTAGCTTTGATTCGGTCTCAGTCCCATGACCTGCATCTTTGCCTTTTCATTAAATTCAGGCTCTCTTCATTTGCCCGTGCACATTGTTCATCTGCTTTAAGATGGAAAAAAAGCTATTCACCCCTCTGTTGATATGCAGCAGGAAATAACCAGGGGCTGGGAAATTTGATGACATTTACTATTCTGGCTACTGTTCATCACACACACACACACACGGAGAGAAAAGCACTTTGTGTCATGTTTGGTCTATTTATTCGGTGCTGGCTATGTATTTTTGTACACAATGTAAACAGCTATTTTTGTATTGTCATTCCCCCTTCTCTCTGTTTGCTGCCTTCCACTTGCTCATTGATTCCTCTTCATATTCAGCTCTGAGGACAGTCTGTTCCAATTAAGCCTGCATCATAAATGCATGGAGAGAATCTGACAAAAATACAGTGAAAAACATCTGGAGTGCCCTTCAAAATGTCTGTGTCCAGACTGGAACTCCTCAGATCTCTGTTTTAAGCCCTCTCAGCAAAAGCTGTAACTGCTTGCGCTGTATAAGAAATGTTATTCATAGCTGTCAGTAATAATGGGCACGTTGAATAGGCTAGAGTGTGAAAATTCAGTAATTCAACACAATGCCAGAGTGGTCCTGAGACCTGGATGCAATGCATCTTTAGAGAACATGCAAATGAAAGAAAACATGAAAAAGAAAAACATCTTCACCAATTTGACAACACATGAGCAGTTTAGAGAAAACGCTGTAAAGAAATCATACCAAGACAAATCCTGAAACACATTTACCATTTTTAACACATATGCAGCATTACAAAAAGCTGAAAACATAAACGACACAACTATATAAATACTGAAATGCACTGTAAACACAGACAACAGAACACTGTTTTTAGTGTCACCTGGAAATCTCTTTTGGTTTGTAACTACGGCCCTTTTTGCTATGTGTCACTGCTGTATTTCAGTATTTGCTTTTATTTTCTCTATTTCCTTTCCTTGTGTTCTGTATTTGGTTGTGTTGTCTATATTTCTATATTTTGTTATGTTGCATATGTGTTGTCAAATGGGTGAAGCTGTTTCCTTTTTTTAAATTGTGATTTATCTAGTTGCATTTGTTTTCTTTAGTTACAGCGCGCTGAGCACTTCATAAAATGCAGTTCACTTTGTAGAAGTACTGCATTTTCCTTGGAGCTTCACATATCTGAAGAAGATATGTAAAGACCTCTGGGGCCTGTGACGGTAAACCCCCCAACTGGCTCTCCTGGTGGAAACTGTTTGTGAAAGCGTGTATAAATACAAGGCAAGCTGTTCCTGGAACACACGCATGTGTACTGAGTTGATGTGCCACAGTGCACAATAAGAAGGTGAGAAGGGAATCCCACTAACATGACCTAACATGTAAGGCTCCAGTGTTAGTATCATGCTGTGGTTTGTCCACATTGGCCCGTGCTCTGTTCATTAGTGTTTGATTTCCGAGTTGGTTTGAGCTCTGTTCACTTGGCTTCTATTAGATTTAGTAAAAAGAGGCTGCTGAGCTGCTGACCGGACTTCAAAGCCTGTGGTGTTTTTGTTTTGACATACTGTAAATATGTGTTGTTTTAATAAAGTTTTACTTAATATGATGTTGGGGCTGCTTTAACTTTACAGCACCTTGAATG
>NW_023339763.1:22286466-22289608 GCF_004916995.1 Morone saxatilis | reverse complement strand
TGGAGTCATGGTGTCACACTCCCTCTGCCTGTGTTGCTATCACAGCCTCTCTGTGGTTGGAAGTAATACTCAGACAGAGCATGATTTTGATTGTCTTCTGCCTCACCTCAAGAATGTCAAGATGGATGTCATTTCTCCAGGTACTCGCTAACATCATTAGTCAAGATTTCAGGCAGAATAGATGGGTAATGTCAGCCATTTCCCTCGCGCGTGTTTCAGGCGCCATGGATTGTAGAGATCTTGAGGAAATATTTGATTTGTCCTTTGACACCTGTTTAAAGAACAGTACCTTTGATGAGAGCAGTGAAGATATTGAGCTGTGAGTGTGTTCAGGTAATCTAACAAAATTCCCCTGTGACTCCTTCTCTTCCTTCGGTGGTTTTAACATAAATGCGCACAACAGGTTATAGACTTCACAAGGCACTGAATACCACAAACTGAGGAGAACTTTTTACAAGCTGACCTCACCGTGTGCCATGTTCCCACAATCCACTGCCTATTAACTCAAAGGTCAGCAAATACAAGCCCACACTGGATGGATTTTGAGGTGCTGTCAGTTGCTGGCATTTTCAACAAAGTACTTTCATTTTACACAATTAACTAAAATAAAATAATTTGCCCCGACAGATGTCAGTGTGTGTTATTGGTCTTGTTTCATTTTAACACAAACAATTGGATCTATAGGAGATTAAGTAGAAATAGTTTTGCGAAGAAGTTGTTACTTTTGCTCATGCAGTTAAAAGTTTGGCTGATTTCTTGCAAAAGTTGAGACATTTTTCCAATATGTCCACTTTAAGGTAAATTCATTGGCATGCTGTGTAGCCCTGTGGAGCCTTAACAACTTAAAGAGTGCACAGAGGCTAGATCACTTAAAGTTGGTAATTTAGATAATAGAGTGGGTCTAAATAATTGTGAAAAGTAAATTGGTCTTATAAAAGGTTATCTGTACCTTGACGCTGGGCCACCTCCCAGGAATATAAAACGACACCTTGTTAAGTGATTGGACAGGCTCATTTCAGCAGCTATTTTCACTGCTGCACCCTTAATTATTTAATTCTCTCCTCTTCTTGGAATCCACGTCTAATGGATTGATTTTTTCCAGGGAAATTGGTTTATAAAACCTCTATGAGAGTAGGGGGTGGCAGGGAAGTGTCAGCAGAGAGGAGAGTGAGCTGAGAAGGATCATACGGTTTGAAAGAGCGTGTCAGTGAAGACATGGGGGGAAGACAAAATGAAAATAAACTGGAATTCATGTTTGTGCCTTAACAGGCTCTCCAAGCAATTACAGCTCCTTGTATTCCATAAGCTCCCTCTAACCATTCGTTTGAAACCATTTCATCACAGACACAAGAAACATCACAAGAAGGAAAATTAATGTCACTGATTGAAGTTCAACATCCTGAGGTCAAACGAATATTGGACCTGAGCTGATGTCTTGCAGGGCAACATAGATTTTCACACACGTCTGTACAGCCTCATTCAAATTAGTGTCCACTGGGAGAGATAGCAAAGGGCTCTGCTGTAATGAGAATACCAAAGAAGTTCTGTCATTAGTCATAGATAAAGATACATTATATGCCAGACTTACTTGGCCTCTGGGGCTTTACTGTATTTTTCTTTGACTGAGGTTTCTTTTTTTTCCATCTATGCCGCTGAGACTCACAATTTAATCAATTCCCTTTTCTGAGCCTGAGAAATAGAAAGAAAAGGCAATTACTGAAGGAGAAAATATGATAAGGGTAAAGAATTGAACCCAGACTGTCAAAAGAAGATGGATTAGTTTTGTTCAGGTAGGTAAGTCAAACAGGCTTTATATTTACTGTGTGGTTAAGGAAAATGAAACCCAAACATCATAACGTCAAGGTTTGACTTACATGCATAGAGCTATACTCTACAGGGAATTAATCCATTGATTGTGTAAAGCAATCAGTGAACTCAATAATCGAATGTAAATTTGCACACAGTAGGAAAGCAAATGACATGTCACTTTGATAACAATGAAAAACAGCTTAATAATGGAAAGACCACCTACTATCGGCTTAAATTAGAGATAATGAAATACTTTTATTTATAATCAGCAACAGTTAGTATTGTTGGTCATCCTGAAAAGTGGATTTTTATATGTAAAACCCACGTTAACTTTTAGTTTGCTCCATTTTTTACATATTTTTTAACCTATTTTTGACCAGACCGTTTCCTTGAAAATGAGTCCTCTTCATTATCATAATTTAGTTTATTTAATGTGAGCTAACAATAGAAAAAAAGAAAAAAAAACTGGAAGAATAAATAAAGGGAACACTATTTAGCTTTTTAGCTATTGTACTGTATTCCCACATGAACCTGAACTACCTACATGTATAGCATGCATGCAGCTAGCTTACAGTATAAACTGACACTATAAAATTAATACTAGCAACACTGTTTTTAGGTTCCATTTTAACTTTATAAATGAATAAAAAGTTTTAAAATTTTTTAAATTATTTTGATTAGCTTGAATTGGAAGATGATGTTTTGACTTGTGCGCCCTCTAGTGGTTGTGTTCCAATACGACACTAGACAAATTCACAGTCAAAAAATTGTTTAATAGTAATTTCAAAGAAAACCAGAATCAAAAACTAAGTCAGATGTATCAATCTCTCAAATCATCAATAGACATTTTTTGTTCCCCATGTACTTTCCATAGATTAGTTTAGGATAAAACCTAGTCTGGTATACAAAAGAGACAAAATTATTACAACATCACAAGACAATATGAACTAAAATATGTTTTTTTGATTGATAACTTCAGTTTTCATGAAGTTATCAATGCAGAATAACACCCAGTTGTGCCAGTGTTTGACAGCACTTTCATGCCCCACACTGGGGAAATTCACTCAAAATTACAGCAGTTTAAGTGACACTACCTTGGTTTTTTAAGTTACAGAAAAAAATCCTGATTAAGTTCTCATTACTACGTATTTTGTTTTCATAGTACAAATAATTATACAAGATTAAGTCACTGTTACTTAAAGTTACTAAAGCTACTTGATCAAGAATGTTTTTTCAACTCACGAAATTGAGTTAGTTTTACTTACTATGTTAAAATTTTAGATGTAATCAGTTTGAACATTTTTTTTAGGTTAAATAAACTCTCCTGGAAACA
>NW_023339763.1:22284693-22286450 GCF_004916995.1 Morone saxatilis | reverse complement strand
ATATAATATTTTCACATCATCTAAGAGTAAAAATCTGTAAACCTGTAAAAGATGAATATTATTAAAAGATACATAGATCACATACTGTATTCCATGTTTGAAGAATTCACTCACATGCTGTTTCCCCATGTGAATTCAAATGTTTGCATTGCTGATTCATGGGACCACCCTCCACCTGCTTTACATACAGAGAACAAAAATCTGAACCTGCTTCAGAGAGAATAAATTGGCATCTTTATACAGTCCATTTGTTATTGTTCAGGTACCGTACAGTTCAGCTTTACTGAATCACAGCCTCATCAAGCTTCACACACCTAGTGTCCCTGTAGTATTTATGCTGTGCATTGTTTAGCTCATTATTAGTAATATTTTACTGTATTAAATATTGTCACTGACACAATGATGCTTGAACAACAGCTTCCCATCAGTATTCATTTTCATATGCAAACATTACTCTGTATTAGTGTAAATAAACACAGACGGCTCTCATGTAATCATAATCATATTGTAGCTGTTTGAAATAGCGGTAGTTGGAAATTCCAATTTTTCCCAGCAGGTTTACCCCTCAGACAGGACTAACAGTCTCAGTATCATCAGTCATCAGTGTGCAAATCCTGCACAATGCCATAATACACATAAGATCTAACAATTGCCACCCTCATTCAGGCCGGAATTTCTGGTTAAAAGTGTTGTTTGTGAATCTGGTTAAAAGTGTTTGTGAATAATAAAAGTGGCATAAGAAATCAAAATAATCTGTGGACAATCATAAAAAAGACTGAGACTATCCTGTGACGGCTCACTTAGATGAAGCTCATTCTGTAATTTCTCTTACAGGCTTAAAGAAGGGCATAATTACCTCAACCCTCTTCTCAAGCTAAGGCAGTCCTCCTGGATCTGTACTGCAAGGTAGACTATACAGTCCCTCCTTTGATGAATTTCCCCATTAGATAATCTTTCCTCAGCAGGAAAATATTGGACAAACTCTTTTTCCACAGCATCCAAATAATAATCTGCAATGTAAGGCTGTATTTGTGTGGGTTGGCTGTAATTGTTTGTAATCTAAGACGCCATTTCATGTACAGTATGTGCTTATCTTCTAATGCACTCAGTTAACTAAACTGCATCATGACCTTGTGTTCTTTAAATTTCAATATTGCTTTATTTAACTCTGGATTTCTTTTTCTTTCCTTTTACTAACTCATTATTTTCAGTGATTAGAAACTGGCCTACGGTTTAGACATTTTTTCCTTGTATGTATTGGTGTGTTTGTGTTCATAGATAGTTAATTAATAGGCTTTTTTTTTTTTTACAGCAGACATTTTGACTTGTCACAGTTGGAAAAGCACAGTTACTAATTAGTGTTACTAAAAACATTAGCAATATCTCTGTTCTATTCAAATGTCCCAGCAAGCCTCGACAGTGACAGTGAGCCAGCGTGCACAATACCAGGACCCTGAAACCAAAACACCTAAATTGAATTCAGCTATCATTTATTTTATTATCTACACCTGTGCTGTTCATACTGTGAATGTCAACATGTCTTCTGTGAAAAAGGTTTATCGCTGCACAGGTGTTTTCCCTTGTTCCCTTGTCCCCCTCCAGACATCTATTAAGAAATATATACAAAAAGTCTGCCTGAAACATTAATGTGTGTGTTTTTTTCTGCAGAAAAAGGACAATTTTCACATTAAAATTCTTTAAAAGGCTTCTACTCCTTTTACCTCATTAAATTTAGGAATATGGGCAGACCATCGCCC
>NW_023339763.1:22271436-22284674 GCF_004916995.1 Morone saxatilis | reverse complement strand
CGAGGTTTCTGCCTGTTAAAAGGAGTTTTTTTGCCACTGTCGCCAAGTGCTTTCTCATGGTGGAAACGGTTTGGTCTCTGTGAATAATTTTATAAGGAGTACGGTCTAGACCTGAAATAACTTCTGTTATGATTTGTTGCTATACAAATAAAACTAAGCTGAATTGAATATGCAAGTTTTCTAAACACTTCCTGTTGGAAACAAGGGGCCTGATTCCTGAAGATTCACAACATTCTTTTCGTCAGATTTATAAAGCTGCATGTACGCCTGATTCTGTTCTCAATCATTGTGGATATGAGCTTCATTTCTACTCCCACAATTATCCATAAATGGATGTAGAAACACTGTTAAACACCCATTTGCATATTGACACTTGCGCCTGCTCCACCACTCATTAGACCTGTAAATGAAAAGGAACGGCAGAGAAGAAAAAGTGATTGTGTCACACCGGCGAGGTTCTCCAACAATATCAGAACATCTGTCATTACGCACGGCGTTGGCTATTTATAGAACCCATACCACTCACTCATCTGTATCTATAAACCATTGTCGCATAATATTTCAGTCATTATTTTCAAATGTCAGGTGGATGATCAATGATTGATCTATAACAGTGGTTCCCAGCCTGTTTTCTAAAGGGACCCCTTTTCTACCATTTAGCAAATTGATGACCCCTGACTTAGTGACATATTTTTCAAATATTTCATATTGTATTGAAAACAAAACAATTAACATAAATAGTGAACTCAGTAACTGCAAGACCTTTTTGTAAAATTAGTGATTTGGATGAATTTATTTTGAGCAGACTATTTCCTGTTTAGGGAACTTTTTCTCTATTATGTATTTTGTTTATAATATTTTTATCATCATAAATAATAACCTTTTTTGACAAATTTGGTGTCTTCTTCTCGCTGACACCTAGCCATTGTTCTATTAATCAATTTACTTTACATTTCCTCACAGAAGTGAGTCTACAGTGTAAGTTTTCTTACACCACTTAAAATCAAGAAGGTCTTGCGACCCCCACATAAAGGTTTGGGGACCCCCAGGTTGGGAAACACTTTTCATACATACAGCTCATATTGAAACAGACTTTACGAAGTGCTTCACAATTCAGGATCAAATAAAAGATCATTAACAGGGAAATTATGGCAAATGTAAATAGAAACAATGATAAAATGTTTTCACTAATAAATTTAAATTAAGTTTATAAATACACCTCCAAGTAACATTTTAAAGAATACTGTGTGGGTGATAATACATATACATATAACACTGTGAAATTAGCAGTTTTTACTTAAGGTTTAATCTCTTAATTCACGTCCACCTCATTAGCTCCACCCCTTAAAATCAGATGTTAAATGAGCACAGAGAAACTTTTCCACTTTCAGCAGATTCTAGTGTCAAACTGTGCACAGTGAAGCTCAAACATCACGCTGTAGGAACAGGAAGAACAACATGTCTTTGAGGGGAGGGGGGCTTTAAATTGGAACCTGTTGATGACTGGCTGCCTCTAGCCTCAGTTATATTGTTTATTTCTGTGAGCTGCTCGTTCAGTGCATCACGAAGATCTGTTTATAGACCTCTCCCACAACAGACATCTTGATTTGTCAAACACAGCTGCAAGTTAACATGATTAATGGCTGAATTCCATTCAGGTGTGCCAGTTCCAGAGTCCTGGTATTGTGTGCTGGCTTACTGGGACATTTAAATGGAACAGGGCCTCATTATTAATGTTATTAATTACACATGTGCCATCCCTGCTGTGACAATTCAAAATGTCTGCTGTGAGAAAGGTCCATCAAACATACACGCGGTTTTCAGGGGCCTACGGTCTTTTTTTGGTGCTCTGTTTAAGAGGAGATGAGCATAAATCAGCTCCCTTGGAATTCAGACACTAGTCTGAGGTAAAGTCAAATTAAATGTTTAGTTATTTTTTACTGTTACAATTGAAATCACTGTGCCTTTCCTGAATACCAAAGCAACATCTCAAGCCTGTGAGCAGTCACAATACTTAACGTGCTATATTTAACATTTCAAATGAAAAAGATTTCCTGCTTCATCACTTTACTTTTCGCCTCTGTTGTTCTGTAATTGCCTTTGAAAGTGTACATGCTGCAGAACTAATGTGCTTTGCTTGCTTGATTCTATTGAAATGTCAAATTGTTTTCTTGAGAAGAAGTCAGCTTGCTGGTCAATGATCCTGAAAGACAATTCAGATGAATTGCAGAGTGAAAGGATAGCTTTGGGGTTTGAAAAGAAGATTTTCTTTTAGAAGGAAAAGAAATACAGGATTTTCAAAAACATAAATAAAAAGCCTCCTTTTCCTTTTCTTTTTTAATATTGTTTTTCATTTTACTGAAAAGAAATGAAGACGAATATAAAGAAAACATTTGATTTATTGTGCATTATTTTTTCTTTCATTTCAGGGTGCACAACAAATAAACGAATATCTGTATCTATTACTGGGTATAAACAACTAATGTAGACTTACATAACATGCAGACACTTAATACATCCATCATTCTTTGTACACTAACAGCTCCACATTTTGCTTCCACCTGTTAAGTAGGGAGACACTGTAATTAAAATGCTGGACCAGATTTGGAGAGCATTATTAGCCTCATATAACCCCACATGCTGGCCAGAGTGAACAAAATAAAGGCAAATATTCATAACAGGGCTGAGATCAATTTTGATTATGAAACTGTTCATTTAGTCTTTAACATGTCACATGATTTTGATGACCCCAATTGTAGTTTGAAAGTGTAACAACAAATTTAAGTTTAAATCTGCATTTCCATAATAAGTAAAGTGACTTGCAATACCTGAGTATAACTATGTGGATAGTAAGTAGTCAGGTAAAAGAAAGAAACACCTCTGTGTTTGAATGTTCAGCCTGAATAATGCTACACAAAGCACAACACGCTAATGAGGATGCTGAAACCCTTCTAGATAATAGATCGTTCATGACAATATAGTGCATAACTGGCTCATTAAGACAAGGGCAATTTACTGTGTTATCAGGCACTGCGAGCTTCATCTGGCTTAAAATAGCACATTAACTCATGTCAGCAGAGTGACACACTTTGATAAATGTCTAAAAAGAGAGCGAGCCGAAACACGATGAGACAGGACAGTGTGAAAAAGGTCAATAGACAGACGGCTGCGTGCCTTGCAAAACCTGTCAAATTACAGACTTGCAAACAAGATATTAGAGGAATTTGTGAATTCATTGATCCACAATCAGGCTTCTAGGAGATTTGCTGGGTCACAGCTGTACAGGGGCCCTGGAGCATGCCAGACATTATATAGTACATGTCTGTAGTGTTAAAGGTAGTGCTGGGCTGTTGTCAAGGGACCTAAAATTTCAAAGCAGATGACAACAAATGTTTGAGTCAGCTCTAAGTAAGATTTTACTGTAAATATACACCCGTTATTAGAGTTAACCTAGAAATAAGTTTGCAACAAAGCAGAGCATTCCAACTGAGATGCTACACAGTCATCATATTTGCTCAAATAAAATCTTTCCCTGCAGAAAGTAATATACTCATTTGTACAAAAATAAATACAGACTATATTGTGAAAAGCAGTAAGTACAAAGAAAGCCAGTCTCATCAGTGATAGATCATTTCCCTTTGTGCCTTTGGTATCCTGTCCTATATTAACATACAGTTGGCTGTTTATTAGAACTGCGTCACATGAATGGTGGAACCTGTTCTGCTCTCACTGTGAGTTTCTGGCTGCAGATCAATAAACCTGTGGAGCTTTGAATAGATTCATCTTGTAGATAGTCCAATAAATGAAAAGTCAGGTATCAAGTACACATGCTGCTGTTATAATGAGTGATTTGTCTGATGAGCAAGGAGCTCAAACCAGTGAGAGGAACAAAGCAGAGGCAGTGACATTCCTAAATTAATTATATCTGTGTGTGTGTGTTAAAATAATTTAGACAAGTCAATCATGCAAAGCATCAATTAGACTTTGAAACAACAATCAGTGCAGGTCAGATTTCATCAGATGACTATTGCCATGGCATGAAGACGGATACCTCAGTAGAGGTGGTAGGGAAACGGTGGGGCAAGTAGCCCTTTGAGTCCACACACCAGACAAAGCTCCCATGTTCTGTTTTTCACATGTACATGTTCAGTCCAGCTCCTAGTATTTATTGGATGTGCATGCTCTTGTAAACTTTTTGCAAGTAGCCCTTAAACCAGCATCAGCTTAATATGCACCCAAGGGTGTCAGTACAAGTGCAGTTTGGCTGTAGTTTGCAGTCTTTTCCAAATGATAGTGGAAATTGTCACGTTGTTGCTTTTCTGTACGGTATATTTGTTTACATTCCCAATCCCCAAGCAAACCACAATATATTGTTTATAACATGAGCATTTTTGCTTCAAAAATCATAAATGTGGTGTTTCTGAGGATTATTTTGCTGAACATCACATGTAAGTATCATACACCACTGATCTTATTTTCTGTAATAATCCAAAATGGAAAAATCCCATTGGCACTGGAACCATGGCGATGCTAACTTCCGAGTTGGACTACAAAAATCTGTCATCCTTGCAGCACTCTAACAACGGATCACATGACTGACATGAATATACAGCAGTGGAGATATACAGCACAAAGAAAGTTTGAAAAGTAAGCAGAAACACAACTCCAAATGAATGTTAATGTTAACATATCAACGTATAATGTTGTTGTATAATAATGAGATAATATGTCAGTGTTGTTTTCATAGCTTGTATCTGCTGTCAGTGGCAACGGTTTAACAATAAATAATAAAGACAGTGGGGACACTGCAATTTCTTTGAATCTGCAGTGTAGAAAATGACTGTACAAGATGTTGTAAGACATTGATCAACTTTGAAGTATCAAATAGGACCCCAGCCTGTTAATGTATTTTATTGAAAGAATATAAGATCTTTTGGATTTTCTTGGAATTGAAGTTCTCTATCAGGTAATTCATGCAACATTCATATGATGAAGACACATGATATTTAAAATGGGAGCAAAGGAAAAAATAAATTATTATGAAACTGTTAACATACTCGAATAGCCATTTATAATTTAATAAATATGGAATATAATAAAACATTTTAAGTTGGCAATAAATTTGATGTGGTCTGTTATCCACAGAGGAACTATAGTGGGAGGAACTTTAGAGAAAACACTATGTTTCAGTCTGACAGATTGTAGCACTGGTTAGGCCTGCGGTGAAGCTAAGCCTGAAAAATACCCTGACCAGGACCAGGCAAGTCTACAAGGACATGTTTTGATAACTTGGGTCACACTTTAAACCTGCTTCATGAAACATAGTTTCACAAAAATAAGTCTGATTTACTGAAATAAGTCTGGCTTTACTGTTAAACTTGCTTAATGAAATAGACGAAATATTATGAGCATCAGTGCAGACTCTTGTTGGCCCTCAGTTCATTTTGTAACAATAGGCACTCCAAGAATGAAGAATGGCTGGCTATTAAAAGTCATTATCCGTCTGTTTATCCATTAAAACATTGGACTTTTGGGTCACTTCCTGTTGTTTGTTCAGATTTCATTGTCACTCCTATAAACTACACTGCAGTACTCCAAGAAGAGGACTGAGACTCATATTTTCAGGTCTCTCTATTTGATATAAGTGTTTCAAATAAACAACTCTGCGAGTACTTTATTAGAGAAAAGCCAACTCCCTGCAGATAAAAAACAACTTGTAGAGCTTGAGGTAAACAAGAAATAATACGTTTTGATTTAGCAATTACCTTTTTTTCCCCTTCTTCCCCTTAGACAACAATAAACAATAATACTTTAAAAAAAATAGTCATGACTTTCAAGTGAGAGTGTGTGTCCTAGCTAGGAAAGAGATTACATTTTTATTTTAAAAGGGGCAACGGCTTCAAAAGTTTGAGTGCCAAAGTCCTAACTGCAGTTCCCCTAAGTCCTGCAAATGTGCTGGCTGCAGACTAAGTGGCCATCCTTTAAGTCAGACCCTAAGGAACGGTCCCGTTTCAAGGATGTTATCCAAAGTGGCACAGACAGCACCCACAGGGGTGAAAAGAGAGTTGTTGTCATTTTGGGCAGCTGAAAGTCAGCCTTCAAGCAAAAAAGCCTATAAATCTGAACAGCTGCCAGTGGGTAAAGTTGGCCTCCATCAGCCCCCACATTCGGCTGTGCAGCAGTACAGGCGCGTGACAGTGGAGCAGTTGATATTAGAGGAGCTGCAGCAGAATAACAGCAGGGAAGGGGACTGGTGCTCCTTCAAAGATGAATGGAACACCCAAAGGCCTGTCGTAACGAGAAGGTCCTCCAAGCTCCATAATCGCTGCTTAATATGCAGACAGAAAAACTGCAAGCTAATGTGGCACATGGTAATAGCCAGTAACAGCAGACACAAGTCACTGCAGTCAATGGGGCCCTCAGGAGGAGCTGGACCAAAATGGACCATGGCCACCATGCTCAAATATACACACACCGTTTTCCTTTGCCCTACAAAATGTCCACTCATAAGCATAATCTACAACATTGCAATATAATTAACTAAGGAGTCATCCTATCCAAAATGATGATTCATATATATATTTTAATCTATAGTTTAAAGGTTATATACACAAAAATTTAATTACCACTAGATGTCACACTACAGCACCAGCATCTCAGACCAAAACAGTGGGCACCACAGCCGACCACACTCCACTAACAAAACCAGATAACCAGAGACAGATTATCGTAACACCTTTCAAACTGCACAGAAACAAAATAAAACTCACCAAAACTATCTCTCCACAGCCATACAACAATCACCAATGCTGGTTTGTTCGAAATAAACCCTTAATTCACAGAGTTAGATGTGAAAATAGCTGCAAAACGGGCTGCTATGGCCACCATGTAACGTTAGCTAATCCTTGGGGACAAATGCACCGGTCAAAGTAGTCTACTATTGGTGCTTGTTTCTGCCACTGACAAGATCAGATTGTCATTCTAAGTGTCTTAGAATAACATTATCCACAACATTATGGAACGGATCCCTATAGAGGTTTGTTTAACCAGAATACAATTTTACCTCACATATCATTATAACTTCATTCAAAGTGGACATAAACAAAATAAAACTCAACAAAACTCTTTGTTAGTCTTTCCACTGCTCCAACAATCAAACTGAAATAATCTTTAATTCACTGACGTAGATGACAACAGCAGTTTCAGTCTCTCCTCAGTTATACAAAGGATGGACTTACATACACTAATGGGCATGTGTGGCCAGACCGGCTTTTTAAACAAAGCACAGAGAGTCTGGTCTGGCAACACAGGCAAAGGAAGTGTGGCAAAGGGAGAAAACAAAAATCAATATTATTATCTATGAAGCGTGTTCTCAATGGTAAAGCAGTTTGGTTTGTATTGTTTCCAGTTTATTAGTATAATCCACCTCATGGATCGCAAAGCCAATGTGATTATTCGGTGCACTGAGCCAAGGGAACAAACTATTGGACATGGTGTGGTGTACATATTCGGATTACATGAAAGGTTTTCAAATAGCCCAAAATCTCAATCTTTGATAGTGTACAATGGATTATTTCTACAATAAACATAGTATGATGTAAGCTCTGTCTATTATTTAAATTTGTAAGACTTCATATCTTACACAATATAATGGCTTTGTTGTGTAATTACCTGCTGTTTCCCATACCTTCATGACATAATTCAGTTTCATTCTGAACTTTCCGCCAGCTCCGACATCAAGTCAAACCACCAGTTTTGCAGACCACACTAGATGATAAATCTCACTTTTCCTTCCAATATTATGACACCCCTTCCAATCCATGAAGTCAAGATATAAACTACATGTGAGCATATCAAAGTCTAATATATATATGGCCATGAAATTTGCTACCATCAGGACAAATGTATGATTTTCAGAATAAAGTGATTTTATTTGTGTAGCACTTCTCGAGACAAATGTCACAAAGTGCTTTACATATAAAACAGAAACTAAAAAGTAGGGGGACTATCAGATGTTATCTACCATATCTAAGAGGGGACTTTTGCTTTCAATTGTCTACATGTAGCTTTCCCCATAGGAGGCACTAGTGTGGTTTTAGGCATCTACTTCTTTCCAATTAGATCATATTTTTAGCATAGTTTAATGTTTTATGATCCTGCAGAGATCCTTCCATGGCCTAGCAGAATTCTTCATCAACCAGAATCTTGACATCTGAAATAAAAAACCTTTTTTAATTAAGCATTGAATGAAGATTTATTAATGATTAGTCGTGAGTAATACAGTATAAGATTCTGGACACAAAACAGTGTAACTGTCCTATGATATCAGATTATAATTCATCTTTATCTCAAGGCCAACTATACCCATTATTTACTCAAGGTATTCCGTTGGCTTGTTAATGATATCTTCAGTATCATATAATCCTTTTACATTGAAACTTCAAAGATGCCTACCCTGAAATTCAGATATGCTGTAACCTTTTCATGGCACCACATCAGGATTTCCACTGGCCTCGACTACACATCTTCTGAAGGCACCACTGATTGCAGTCAGCGAGCAACGTGACAGCGTGTTATCACAAGTGGTCTAGGTACATAATTAGTACAAGTGTGGAGGCTTGAGTGAGGCTTAACAAGCTAATGTTATATAAAGGAAAGAGAGGAAAGTCACAGACTTAACACTTTGGAGTTTTTGGAGATCTGGAGACATTTCAAGAGTTTACTGTGAAACTGACTGATGCCATAGATTAGTTATACGCTGTTTGCTGATAAAGCTGAGTCAGCTTTCACTGCACAGTATAGAAGCAGGAATCTGTTTGTTTGATAATGTAAATGTGGACATAGTGTGTTCATGCTGCAGTGTGCAGCCTAAAGGCACAAAGGATTCTTCTCTAAGATGCGTTTCATGAGACAAAACAATCCCACTGTGTATGAAAAAACAAATAAACTAACATTTATAGCAGACCAGATGTCACATTTGGTATTTTTTACATGGGCCTGAGATAATAAGTAGCTGTTGATCTTTACAGTTTTTCTCTCAGTGTATTGTGGTACCTATTATTGTGTTTTGGCTGAAAGAAGAGATTTTAGTCAGGATAATATACAGATACAGATACAAGATACAGTATAGTTTACTTACACTATTTCAAGTGCACATTGCCAACAGATAAAGAACATTTCTGTGGTAATTGTTTGGGTGTTGTTTGCACTGAAAGTGACCAATTAGGGGACAAACATTAACAAGATTAAACTGTGTTCATGATCAAAACAGCAGAAACAAGAAAGAGAGCAGCGTTCTCACACATAATTAAGGGAATTGATCACACAGTGCAAAAAATATCTGTGATTGATTTCTTGGAGGTAGAAATGGAGAATGTTGTTTAGAGACAGGCCAGTTAATTAATGGTAAACATGAGCCCACACAAAGGTCGTATTTCTGAGGGCTACATAATGCAAGAGGAGTGTGTGAAATTTCCTGTACGTTTCCTGTTTTTGTATTCTCACTAATAAAGGAAGTAAACCACTAGAGGAAGAGATCATCCATTGTAGAAGTGCCTAGCTCTATTCTGTACCTTCATGCTGCAGAGGCACTGTAGGAGGTTATATTTCCCACATGTTATGTATAGAGACACACTGTAACACAAAATGCCTGACTATTTGTTAGTGCAACAGCAACTTTCATGGCTAGAAAGAGATTACTGTGAGCATCATTTTGTGTCCTGCATGATACTTAGTGTCCTTGTCCTCCCTGACAGATGTGCTCTTCTACTACATGTAATTAGATATGCTATGGCTCGTGTATGTTGAAAAGACAACCAAAAGTGACTCCCACATATATATATATATATATACAAGTGGGTTTTCCCTAATATTAGCTTAATTTAAGTGGATTAATTTCTTTACAAATACTGTGAATGTTTTCAATATATATATATATATATATATACACACACACATATATACACATATATATCTATCTTAAATTAGCTAATATTAGGGAAACACTTGTTAACTAGCTAGCTAATCTACATCAATCTAAGTGAGGTAATTAACTAGAGTTTTGCTATCATTTTCTATTAGATGTAACTAGCTAACTATCGGTTAATGTAGGTTACCTAGATAGTGAGCTAACTAGCCAGCTAGTGATTGATGTAAATTAGCTAGGTAGTTAGTGCTTTGCTAACAATAGCTATAACTTAAAATGTGACTATTTATATGTCACCTTTAAATTTTTCTTCAAAATGTGGCTGTCTAAACATAGATTAGCCTAGCACGGAGCATATCTAAGTACAGGAAAGGAGAAAGTTGACCGAGGTTCTGACCAAGGCTTACTCAACTGTTACGGAGCACAGGGCAAAAAGGGGAAAGAGTTAAGAAGGGTCAATTATGTAGAAGTTGTCCTCTATTCTAACAAGATAACATGGGGAGGAAACACTGAAAGGCCTTTCTCTCATGTGAGGTACTATCTGAAGAAGAGGAAAACAGCCGAGTGGGGTGAGGAATAATGGCACGTGTCACATGGCCTGAATCAGGGTGCAAAATCACAAAGCGTGTGGATGAAATACACTTTTAATAAACTCCCCTTCCCACATAATCAGATGTGTTTTATTAAATACCTCCTGGGACCCATTGAAGTTATTTACGAGTGGGAAACGACATTAAAGAGTTTGTGTGCTGAGGGCCTGGGGAGTGAGCTCTGCCTCTGCACCTCCTGCATATATACTTACCCTGATGAGCGGGCTAAGAGACTGAGATGACCGTGGGCCAATGGAGATTGCTGTGTGAGAGCCTATCCATTAGTTGACATTTAGTTCAGCCGAACAACAACCCTCATTAGAGGATAGGTTTCAAAATTGAATGCTCGCTCGAAAATTGGGCTCCCTTTTGTTAGCGTATCTAGTGATTCTTATCATGGAGCAGAGGCAGATAGAGTGCACAGCAAATCCAGGGAATGGAACTCGCAGCTAATCTATTTAATTTGCTACTAATGCACATAATGACCAACGCACTTATGCTTTCACTGGCACAGAGCAACGTTGATGGACCTCTTCCATGACAGTAGTGAAATTGCTTCTTTTTTTTTTCAGAGCCAGACATTTCACTATCAATATTTGAAAAAAAAAATACATTATTCTATCTGTAAACATAAGACACTTGTTTACTTCTCTGTTAAAGCATCTGTAACATTTTATATAAATGCCATATATATGTCTTTACTCCCTGACGGTTGGAGTCGACGTAATTCAATCTATATAATGTTCATTAAAGCTTTGACATTTGCAAGCTTTTAATTGCAGCTCTTTGGTGGGTAAAACACCCTGATTTACAGCAGTTTGTCAGTTTTATGTCTGTGGTTTGTTTGGAATAAATAAAATAACCGCCAAGTCTGTCTCTGCATGAGTAGTGTAAAAAATCACACCTACAGAAAATCTAACTCCATTAGGGCTGCAACTAACAATTATCTTCATCATCAATGAATTGTTTTGTCCATAAAATGCCAGAAAATATTGTCCACCCACATATTTAGTTTAAATGATATAAAAAAAAAACAGTAGCAAATATTCTTCTTGGAGGAGCTGAAACCGAAGTTTTTGCTTGGAAAAGGACTAAAAACAATTCATCCAGTGATTTTTTTAAGTAAGTAATTTAATATTCAACTGGCTGTTGCAGTTTACACAAACTCGTGGTTCTGTAAAAACAGAAAGGCAAAAAAGAAATCAAAATAAAAGCAAAAGGATCTTGGATTTTCATTGTAAAACAGAAATACATGACTTGAGGCAGTTTGCTTTGCCACAACCCAGTCCCATTCTGTAAACATTAGGGCTGTGTATTTGCAAGAATCTGGTGATAAGATACGTATCACAAAACAAGAGTTACAATTTAATATAGTGTGATAGATCGTGATACTGTAAACAAGGCAATATATTGCAATTTATTTTTAAATCTAGGTTTACGAAACTATAGTGTTAAGAACACACCACCATATGGATAAAATTTGAGTTAAAAAAAGTTAACTTTTTTTATGCAACCAGAACAGTGGGACCTACATGTATTTATTTATTTATGTACTTGTATTTATCACAGTTCCTGTAACATCCAACATCATAGCCTTCAGTTTACATTTACAACACTGCTATCTAGCAGTTGGGGGTTTAAACAGAAAAGTCGATAGTGTTTTTGAGAATCAATACAATATCGCAGAACAAAATATCATGATACTCAAGTGTATTGATATTTTCTTACACCCTAAGTAAACATTGCTAACTGACATATGTGACAGCAATCCATTACATTAAATATTTAAGAATTCAAGCACAAATGAGCAATTAACATCTTTGTTGGCTGCAAAAAAAAGGCCATGATACTGTTCTGCTGTCAAATACAAGAATCCTCTTTTTGAAAGTTGCTCGCTATAGCTGAAAAACATACATATAAAGTGCTTGTGAAAAAAATGTACAGTGTGTTCTTAGTACTAGAAAACTGAAATCCCTTAAGCTTTATGAACTCCCTCCAATAACCATCATTAAAAAATAACAGATTTCTTGGCTTAACACACAACAGAGCCTGGGATTTTTTGAAAACTCTGACCTTGTCTACAGATGTTTCTATTGGCAGAAAACAACAGAATACAGTGTTTGCTGTGCTCAGGGGGCTTATATTTAGGCTTAAATGTTGTGTGAGCTGGTTGGTGAATAGAGACTGCTCTGGCGCAACAATTGTCTCTCCCTGAGCCATATGTAGAGCTTTTTATTTCCCTGAGAGCTCTGAAAGGCTGCTGATGTCTACAAAGGACAATGGCAGCACAACAAAGCCTCTGCCGTAAGTGAGGGGCTACCATGACACACAAGCATGTTGTGCTCTCTGAACAACAGGACCCCGTAGGATGCTTCTAAAATGCAATCTGGACTTTTGTTTGCCACCGTAATTTTAGAATGATCACATCCTCAAAGAACTGTGATGAAAACGCTTTTACAGAAATGTTAAGCCATCGTAACAGGACTGATTGTCTGTTTACCATAAAAGTAAGGCAAACAGCAGGGCTATAAAACAATTTCACCAGCTTAGAAGATGGAAACTGAATTTCCCACATGCTCTTTTTCATCCTAATTCTAACTGTAGGCCTGGGTTAAAGGAGCAGTGTGTATGATTTAGTTGTGTCAAGCAGTGAAGTTGCAGATTGAAACCAACTGAACATTGCTCACATCTGTATTTGATGACCTGGGAATGAGAACAGGCTG
>NW_023339763.1:22269316-22271336 GCF_004916995.1 Morone saxatilis | reverse complement strand
ACAGAGGTTCCAAACAAGACTCAACAATTCCTATATTCAGGTGATTATACACTAATGAAAACATACCTATGAATATTCTATTCTATTCCTGACAATAGATCTTCCTACACACTGGAGCTTTAATTCAGCAATGATAGACATTTTAAATGAGCAAGATGCTTTTACACCTTCAAGTATTATTTGATGTGACATTTTTTCATTCATTGCTCTGCCATTCCAAATTGGGCCTTAAGGGCTCTTTATCAAGAAAGAACTTTTTAAAAGAAAAGTAGCAGTAATCTCATCCTGGATGATTTCATCTTGTCGTTTTTTGGATGTGTGCTCAGTGTCGGTCTTTCCTTTTCTTTAACGTTGTCAGAGAACACGATTACAGAAAAAGGTTGGGGCCACTTCAGAGAGCAGCTCCAGGACCATTTGCCTCCCTGTGGATTGTAGTCACTTAGCTCACCATTTATCACTTCAGAAATTAGCTTGGCCTCCTGTCATTACACTGAACTCCTGAAAGGTAATCAATCTGTAGGCGATGCCCAAGGAAAGCGAGAGCTGAGTGATTGATGCAGGAATGAAACAAGACATTACAAAAGTGGAGGAGTGTAAATAAACATGTGAGCCAAACAAGGTGTTCTGTGGGAGGCTGCAAAGCAAGAGCTGGATTCACTGGTTCTTAAAGGGATGAGATCATCTCAGGTCTGTATGCAAGGACAAAGAGAATACAGTACACACTGTACAGTGTTTGGCTGTCTTGTAGGACGGCACAGAAGGTGGGCTGAGACTGAGAGAGATAAGCTCATTGTGTGATTTGGAATTGAAACTACCGAAACATACAGTATATGCACACAGTCTGTGCAGCTCCATCTCCAAAACAGCTCCTCTGAGACCAGAGACTCGTCTTTGAAGCTGGCAGGTGGAACGGCAGATTCAGCGGCACAGTGTTGCATTCACTGCCATCGCTACATGGCAGAAATGATAAGTGTTGATGTAGGCGAGTAGACTCAGAGTTTGAGAAAAGGAATGTAAAAACAAGTCCTGAATAAAACCTTTCAGAAGGCTCCAGAAGTGGGCGGTTGTTGCTTTTGTCCAGTGAGATTTCTCTCTGCTAAAACAACTTTTCAGCATCCGCACTTCCATCATGGTTCAAGACCAGTCAACCTTCTAATTGCCTGCCCCCGAGATCTGCTATTACCACCAGCAACCTGGCTTTGTTTCCCCACAACATAACAACATCAATAACTGCACACTGGAAAAATGACACCCTGAAAAGAATGACCCTGGAATTAAAATTAAAAATGCACAGACATGCACACTGAACTGATGTTTCTTTGCTGTTTTATTCATGCATTAAACCTTGCCCTCTTTTCTACTGAGCATGGGGACTGGATTGGAAGGAGATAATTCTTCCTTGAGACTGAAATAATATTTTGTCCAAGTGTCCTTGAGCAAGGCACTGAGCCCCTGTTTCTATCTGCAAACTGTCTGGCTTTTGTGGTCTAGTCTTCCCACACACTGCAAGCACGTGCAGTAAATGATAAAATGTTCTACCGCAGTGAAATATTTCTTTAAAGGCACCTGGGAGAGCAGATGAGATAAGTTTTCCCGCAGTCTTTGTATTCCGATGAGTGAGTGTGACGCCGGTGAAGGGATGACCTTTGATGGTGCCAGGAGGAACAGTGGATGGTGAGTCATTATACCCTTGAATGACAAGTAATGCAGTGCGTTTGCACAGGCGAATTCAGCCCAAGGTTGAAGAAAACGCCGGATGAATAGATGAAAGGACTGTCTGTGAATTACAGCAGGGCCTTTTTTTAAGACAGTGCTTACAGTTACAAGACTGTCTCCAGTGTAATTTGAAATTGAATTCTTCAGCCTCCATATTGGCTCTAATGAATCATACACTGGCTTTGATGTAATCAAACAGCAACAGCACAGCAAACCTGCACCAGGTGGCCCTTTAGCAGCACCCAGTTTGTCTCTGATACTCTGAAACGGTGACGTGCTTAAATAGCGAGCCCCCCCCCCCCCC
>NW_023339763.1:22268889-22269216 GCF_004916995.1 Morone saxatilis | reverse complement strand
CCCCCCCGTGCATTGGAGCCTGACTGATTAATTGAAATGTCTATTGGAGTAAAAAGCTGCTGTAACCCAAGATCATAGGCTGATTTAGCGACAGCTATAAAATCCAGCCCGAGCCATAAAAGTAGCCGGGGGAAAACAGACTATTGTGTTCCCCATTCTTTCACATTGCTTTTGTCCCCCTCTTCATAGTAGTCTCTGCTCCTATCATGATTTTTTCTTCATTCTTCTTCACATTCTGGGGTGCATAAACATCACAATGAAGGAGGAAAGAAATGTCGGCTGATGCACTCTCTGTGGCTGTTGCTGAGAATGAAAAGCCAATAATGC
>NW_023339763.1:22266385-22268728 GCF_004916995.1 Morone saxatilis | reverse complement strand
TTAAGTGGCTTGTACAACTGATTTTGGAGGACCTGCGACATTCCGAATTTTTTCTTATTTAAATTTTCTCCAGACCACTTGTAGGAATCACATGTAAGTGTAGTTGTAAATATATTATATAGTCTTAGGGTTAGGGTTCTCTTCCCATTAAACTGTATGCATGTTGCTATCCAGAGGAACATCCTGCGTTCATAGCAGCAGTAGTGGGCGGGGCATTCATAGACCCAGAATGTTACAATGCAGGGAGTGGACTAATAGTTGAACTACTAAAGCTGACAACATTCCAAATTACAGATAAAACATACTTAATTCCTCTTAATGCCTCTGCTCACAATAATTCCAAGCTTTTGAAAGGCCCTCCAAAAATTTGTGCTGCTGGGTATTATAGTTCCAGTATTTCCCTCACTGTGACACCCCTGCTCTCCTACATGCTACCAATCTACAAAAGCAGAGTGCAGCTTTTTTTTTCCATTTACTGTTGAAGGAAAAGAAATTGCCATTCTCAGGCCAAAAGGTGAAGACAAGAAAAAGGATGTGGATGATAGGTTACAAAAACATCATCTGCTTGCAAAGGATATCAATCAGTTTGCATTGTGTTCTGGCTGAATGCTCAGAAATAAGTCTTTCTGTGGCTTGCAACGTTCCAGTAATGATTCATTGAATCTGCTGTATATCATTGCAGCGTTTCTGACCCAAGGCATGAATCAGACTTCTGATTTAGAAGACCTCAATAACCCCTCACACGCTCAGGCCATGGCCCCATCAGGTATATCATCTGGTATTCGTGACAGGAAACCTGCAGATAAAAATAGCCCAGCTCATATCATGCATCCAGCTCCACACACAGGTGTGAAAGCAATTCTTGTGTAATGACAAATAGTGATGAAAGTGACATGAAAACGGAGTACATTTTGAGCACAGCTTCTCCCAGCACGTCAAGGGAAATTCAGTGTGTGTTTTTTTTGCAGGCACAATATTACATGGCTATCATCAAACTGAGCAGTGAAGGGACTCTTTGGCTCACCACAAAAACACTGCGAGTGGTGCGAGTTTATGAAAAAATAACTGCGGATGTTCAGGAAATGAGACACCAGGACAAATATCCGTTCTTGCACTTATCTGGGTGGACACTAGCTCTTTTGTTTCAAAGCTGTATGAAATAAAACTCAGTCTTTGCTGCTTCTACTACAGCATGGGGCTCGGCTTTGAAGATATTTGAAACTTAAGACTAAGGCTGCACCTATTACTGTAAGTATTTCAGCCCTTCGAGCACCTTTACTGTCTTTATTTTACCACAAGCCCCTTAGAGTGGGATAATAGCATGTCTGGGGAGGAGAACGTTGAGTCCAATTACATATTACTGACTGTGATCACAGACGAGCTACTTGGTGGGTTGTCTAATTAGCTGACACTGATGATGAATATCAGGATCCGTACTTCCTCATTAGCTCAATAAAAACATTCAATATCACTCAAACTGTGCTTCTTTAATATCTATTTTTCTGAGAGAAAAATAATTGCCCTAAGAGGTTAAAGCTGAGACGGATCCATCTGTCTCATATACTAACCGTCAGGCTATAAGTCAACAGTTAAAAAAATAAGACACAAAATTATTTTTGTTTAAGTTACCGTCCTGCACACAAAGGTTTTTGACAATTTACACTTCCATCTATTTCCCAATCTGAACTTTAACTTTATCCAGCATGTATGTGTGGCAATCCCCCTCTGTAATAAATATGAGTTGTGGCAACATGCTACTCCAAACAGCTTATCATAATAATTATTAAATTATATAACATTCAGGAGTTAAAGAATGATGCTTCCTGCAGAGCATTACTAATTTTTCCATCAGAAGTCTCATTAAGCTCTCTGCAAGAGGGATTGCAATTAATCACAGTGTATTTCTGGTAAACAAACATGTCAGATGGAACAGATATGGTCCAAAAATAGGGCCAGTCTACTATATTCTCCTCATTTTCTCATACTTAAAACCACTTGAAATGGTTTATCTACAAAAAGCAGGCGGCAAATCAGGCGGTTCTGTCTAGCATTGACACTGTTTTTAATGATGGTAACTATGGATGTATAAAGAAAAATAAAATAACAGTAGAGGAAGTAGTCAGCAGATATAAACAATGTGTAACCTCAACAGGTGACTGTATGTTTCTATCCTAGAGGGAATTGTTTTGTTTGTCACGTAGCACGTCATGTTCTATTTATTGCAGGTGACATTTTACTGTATGTACTGTCAGAATTACTATACTTGACACAGTGGCTGTTTTTAGCAGAGGAAAAAAAGGAGAGAATCATACATAATGTATGATTGCAATTTTACCAACAATT
>NW_023339763.1:22251473-22266285 GCF_004916995.1 Morone saxatilis | reverse complement strand
ACAAAGAAGTTAATCGCTTCTAGTAGCAGGCTTTCAGTAAATGGATGAATTCTTTATCATTGGAGGTTTGGAGATTGTGAACAGTTATATCACCTAAAGCATCTATTCTTACACATTCTTACGATTACACACTCCAGAATGTGTAACAGTTTTTTGGCTGTCATGTTGGAGGGTTGTAAACTGTTGCATTTTGGTTCAACAAGTCTAGAATAAAAGACGAATAAAGGGAAGTGCAGATTTTAGATTTAACACCATATCACAAACTACCTAGCCATAAAATATGACTTCATCAGCGTGTTGGGTAGTAACTCAAAATACATTAATTATCTATGTCCACTATTACATTACGTCTATTCTCACTCCCTGCCAACAGATAATTAGTTAAACTTACTAGTTATATTACTTTTCTCGATATACCACAAAAAGTTGGTAATTGTTTGTCCTATTCTGCCCAAAATTCAGGACTATGCAGCCCCAGACCAACAAACTGTGATGCACTGTGTGTTCTGACACCTTTCTATCAGAACCAGCATGAACTGTTTCAGCAGTTTGAGCTACGTACTACTACGACATAGTAGCTCGTCTGTTGGATCGGACAATACAGGCCAGCCTTCACTGTGTATCAATGAGCCTTGGCCCCCCATGACCCTGTATCCGGTTCACTGCTTTTCCTTCCTTGGAGCACTTTTTTTTTTAAAGTTATTTTTTTTTACCTTTTCATGCCTTTATTAGATAGGGACAGCCGAAGATAGACAGGGGGGTAGAGAGAGGGGATGACACGCAGCAAAGGGCCACAGGTCGGATTCGAACCCGGGCCGCTGCAGCAACTCTGTATATGGGTTCCCAGCTCTACCGAGTGAGCTAACCGGGCGCCCCTTGGAGCACTTTTGATAGGTACTGACCACTGCAGACTGGGAACACACCACAAGGGAGATGCTCTGACCCAGTCGTCTAGCCATCACAACTTGGCCCTTGTCAAAATCGCTCAAATCCTCACGCTGCCCATTTTTCCTGCCTTTAACACATCAACTTGAGGATAAAATGTTCACTCGCTGCCTAATATATCCCACCCACTGACAGGAGCCATGATAACCAGATAACCAGATAATCAGTGTTATTCACTTCACCTGTCAGTGCTCAGAATGTTGTAGCTGATTGGTGTATGTTACTAAAGCCAGAAATCTCAACCTCATGGTGGCACAGTCAGAGTATCAACAAAGTCAGTAATGTTGACCATAAATGTCTGTACAAAATATCATGGCTGATAGTTGTTGAGATATTTCAAAGTGGTGGACACACTGACCGACAGACCGATACTGGCATCCATACAGCAACGCTGCTAGCACAACTGAAAAGATAAAACTTGTGATAACTGCAGTTCCCTAAAACATTATTATGCTCCAGTCTTCAGGGTTTAAAGCAAGTCAAGCTTGAACACCAATGATTCACAACAGTCAAACACTGAAACAAAGCCAACATTTGAGCAGTTTAAAGAAGGCAATCTTCCAAAAATCCAGCTCTACAACAGGTTTTAATGGCCATGTTAACACTCAGTTAGACAACAGAGTTAAATTATTTACTCCTAATGTAAGTTCACACAAATTAATTTACATAAATACAAACTGCAGAGTGTGAGGCAGGGCCTGCATTATCTGTCCTTTTCACTTCCATGGGGCTCCCAGAGGTCTCCAAGGTCTGAATGAACGTGACGTGAACGTCTGCGCGTGCAAGAAGATGAAAAGGTTAGAAAAGACACAGTAGCTGAAGTGATACAGACAGCGGAAAGCTGGGCTCACACAGTGGGAGTCCCAAAGATGAATAAAGAGCAGACTCTTCATGTATAAGTCATGCAGCATGACGAGTAAACACTGGAGGCTATCGCCGCGGCTCGTGAGAGCATGAGAGACGGGTTGAGGAGAATAGTGAGGCAACGATGAAAGAGCAAAGGCCTTACAGAGTGAGATGTAACTTCGTGCTTCAAAACATGTCCTTCAGCATTTAGAGGTCCGGGCGTGACTCTGAAGGCCAAACAGGTCCCTCTGTCTGCTGCAAAAAGAGGACTGTCTGTGGGATAAATTGCGCCATACAGAACTATGATGAAAATATTGCATTAGTTCAGTTTTACTTTATGAACTCTAAATACTATTGCCAAAACAATGTGGAGCAAAATTGTTTGAAATACTACTGTTTTATCTCTTGGAATCATAATAATTCGATATAGTGTAAAATATTGGAGGGAGAATTGCTTCCTTTAGGGATAATAAAGTTAATCAAACTCAAAATCAAAATGCTCTGGCTCACCAAGGCATACACCCTTCTTGTTTATTTTTACCCTAGGTGTTTGAGATTTATTACAGTGAGATTACAAACTGGAATTTGGTTTGGTGTCTCTGAAGACTAGCATCAATATTCCTATATTGAAATCGGCAATCGTCAAACCCATGAAGCATTATGAGAAACTCTCCCCTGAAACCTTAGCTCATTAAATTCTAAAGCTCTAGAAACTATCAAAACAATTTAAGAGATTCTTTGAGTTTTGTACCAGTATTCCATTTAGCTGATTGCCAAACTGATTTTTTACATGTCTGTGTGCAAATTAACAAACAGAAAGTCTTAACTACAGACATGCTAGCAGCTCAGTCAGGCTGTACTTGTCACAGTGGTGATTAGAGCACCATGTTCATCTTAGTTTGCTATGTTTGCATGCAACATTTGCAAATAATTAGCACACAGAGTAGGCTGGTGGCTACTGGGAATGTTATTAGTTTTGTATGTATTTAGTCATAAACAAAAAGTATTGGACAAATTAAAATTTGGCCCTGATGGCGGTAGAGAAAAGATCGAGTCATTTCATTTTTTCCTGAGGTGTGTGAACCAAATATGATTTCAACAGCAGTTGAGATATCTCTGTGGAAGTAAAGTGGTGGACTAGATAGAGCCACACTGCACAACGTTTGAGATTAAAGGTGCAGTATGTAGGATTTAGTAGAATCTAGCTATGTAGGTACAGATCGCAACTTCCTCGCTTCCCCTTCCAAGCGCAAAGGAGGACCTATAGTAGCCACGACACGTGCAGAAAACAGGAATACCCCTATTTAAAGCCAGTGTTTGGTTTGGCCCTTCTGGGCTACTGTAGAAACGTGTCAGTTCAAGATGGCAGATATCGTGGAAGGAGCTGGAGCATTAAATGATAAAGGGCTTTGTAGAAATACATGTTTATATTTCTGTCTCATATTGGCATTAGTATCAACAAATAATGACCTAGGTCAGGATATATAGACCATTTTAATACAGCTGTGGACAAAGAGGCATCATTCATATTGGCACTGTACCTCATAACTATCTGATCATGTCTTATATCCTGAATTTTATTGTAGCCATATATCTGTGTATCTGCATAATTGTATGCCTGGTCTTTCTAGTCCAAACATGTTTTACATGAACAATAGCCTTTTGACACTTGTGAGCAACAGTGTAAAAAAATGGGTCATTTCTGAGGAGACAACATTTTTTTTACAGCAAACCCATACACACACAAGGACAGATGAATGAGCCACAAGGGCATTGTAGTTGTTGAAGTTGTATGAGCATGCCTCTGCACTTTTGATGACTGGTTTATTCTTGGTGGGCAAACCAACTGGATTCCCCCTTGGGAACTTACAAGCTAATTACATTCAGACAGCTTTGTCAAGCTACAGCTATATACAAAACCATCAAAGTGAGAGTGTGTTTGCCCTACAAAATGGACGTAAACATTGCAACAGCAATCATGAAAATGAATTTTGCATAGTCTTTATCTGCTAAAACATGTTTTAACTCATGTTGAGCAATAACCATGAGTACATAGAAAATAAAGCTGTACCTTCCAGAAAACTAATTAGACGGTCCTTAAATAGGAATTTTTAAAAAGTAGTCAGAAGATGGAGCAGCGTGAATTAATCTCTTCACTGGAAGTGCTGTAGTGGTCCAAAATATTCCAACCACATAATGATCCATGCATGATGTCAAACCAAGCTTTATGACCCCCAGGAGAGGCAGATGTGCTTCATCTTTTATGTAACATTTACATACGGAAAACAAGGTTTTGAGGTTAATGGTAGCTCAGAAAATATTGCCTTTAAAATGTATACCTACCGAGTGTCACATTTTGGGTGTCACCCCTCTTCTGTTTAAGATTTAATGTACATATCTAATTAGTGTCATTATGCAAACTGAGCAGAACATATGTGAACCTTCACACAGCTGCACGTGAAGCCCATAAGAGACATATTACATGGATCGTATCTTATGCTGTCGCCTCTCCGTCTGATTTGCGAAGGGGATGGGGGGTTTCCATTCGTGCCATGATTGCTTGTGGATGATTGAAAGAGGCAAGGCATGTAGAGACATGCTGATTGTGTTTGCCATCTCTAAAGCTTTAACTGCGCGGCCCTCCCAAAACCTTAATCCAGTTTATCCCTCCGAGGCAGAAACAGCGAGCTTGCTCATAGTCAATCTGTTGATTGTTCAGTGACCTTGAGCAAGCAAATAATAAGAGTGCTCAGTTAGTATAGGCCATCGTTTGGCAGGGCTGTATCAAAGAGATGGACACCTGAGGAAAAAAAAGACTCTCTCATTAAAACTAAAACCCGCAGATTAAATCAGAGAAGAGGCAGAAAGGAGCAGGAGTCTCAGTCGCTGTGCCATCTGAAGGGAAGATGGATGTGGAAAGATAAAAAAAAAAAACAGCTACAAATTAGTATTTTTAACATATGAACACATTAATATATTAGCTTGCTGATTTGTGTGGAGTCAGCCATGCAAGCAGCACTGGCTCTAGGGATGGCAATGTTTTTTTGACGTTCAGTCAGTCGGTCAGACAGTCTTCAACTTTGGTCCAACTATTGGATGGATTTTCATGGAGGTTTGCACAGGCACAGTTAAAAGTTCTTAGCTGTACTTTGTATTTTATTGCTGATTTGCTAGGGTGACTATATTTACAAACCCCAAAACTGGGATCCTTAAAGGTTCAGTGTGTAACATTTATGAGGATTTATTGTCAAAAATGGAATATAATATTCATAGGTATATTTTCAATAGTGTATAATCACCTGAAAGTTTTTCTTATCTACAGAGGGAGGGGGTCCTCTTCTACAGAGTCCGTCATGTTGAACCGCTAGACAAACCAAACACTGGCTCTAGACTGGGCTTTTTACGTCTTCTTTGAGAGTCTCCAGTCACTGTAGTTTCTCCTATGCTTGGAAAGTTAAACCTTACTCAAATGTTGCAATCTGCAAATTCACCTCTACATGTCACTAAATCCTGCACACTGGTCCTTAAAGTGAACATCTATGCGCTTATGCATATATAAGTGTTTTCATCCAAGTGCAGGTCCACAGTGCTATAGGACAAATGGTTGCAGTTTGGTTAGGTTTAGAAAGGATAATGGTTTGGATTAAAATAACTATGTTAATCCAGGAAGTTGTCTCTTTACACCAGGATGGGGGACAATTATTTCAGTGCCTAGCACACCTATCCAGCACATCTTTCAACACCATGGATTACATGAACGCCGCATTTTCATTGCCGGCTACACTTCAGCATGACAGCTAACCATTAGTATACTAAAAGAGCCGCAAGTGTCATAGCTCTAGACTGATAGGCCAGCAACTGCCTTGACAATGACACATTGATTGACTGACGCATGCATACAGATAAATCAGTGTTGAATTCAGACTTGTGCATTGTTTATGTTTTTATATTGGGTTAGGAGTGGGACAGAACATGATAAAGGTCTATGTGCTGACAACTGGGACAATTTGGTAGTGAATGTTGTAAATGTTAGCATGCTAACACCCTCTCCTTTGCCCCCATGTTCTAGGGTGTCTTTTCAGTTGACAAAACGTGATGAAGTGCCCTCTCTAGGGTGCTAATCCTAACCCAGAATCAGCTGTTTCACAATAAGTCTGGAAGAACTAGTAAATGTATCCTATAAGAAAGGACTGCTTCTCGAGCTGTTAAACAAAATGGTGGGAAAATCAAAATGCATTTCTTCTTCAATGACTCATTCTCAGTCAAAGAAAAGACGAGCACTTGGCAGAAATAATAACACAGTGAACAGTGGAAAGATGGAGGAACCATCTGCATGAAGAACTTGCCAATGCTGGTTTAGCTTAAGAGGCACAGTCTGCCCACAAACAAGAATGCCAAAGCAAGTTGTAGCGGAGAGAGGCTCGAATGAGCTGCTGGCATGGCAAATAGGTGGGAACATAAATGCAGTGTTACTGCAAAGTGTTTCATCTCCTCAGTGTATTGCTCTGCACTCTAATAGGAGTTGTAGGGCTGTCTTTTCTGGTGAACAAATACTGTACAGTATACAGTGAAAGTATTGATGTAACGTACCATCTTGACATAAACTGATGAGTTCAAAATTGTAGAACAAAAACTGAAAAGCAAATGTTCTTTGTGGAGAATTTTACAAATGAATGCCTGTCATTTCATTTAGAGTCAATTTAATGCCCTCAAATATGTGCTCAGATATATTTTACTTTAACTCAGAGGGCTTATTTTGTAAGCTAAAGTACTGCTGAGGGATAATTATTCCACAATTAGTCTTTAAAAGCGTGCCCCTCCACTATTCATTCTCTGTGGTTTCAAGCTTCACCACCCCTCTGTCCCTCTGCTCTTACCTAGCAGATAATCCTAAAACACACTTCAGGACAGACACAAAATAAAACCTGCCAAAACTCTTTGTTAGTCTTTCCACAATTTTTCAACAATCACCAACTCTGGTTTGGTCAATATAAACTCTAAATTCACAGACTTGTGATGTGAGATGTGAAAATGGGCTGCTATGGCTGCCATGTACCATAAAATAATCCTTGCTTGTTTTTATCACTGACAGGATCAAACTGATATTCTAAGTGTCTGACAACGTTCTGTAAGGGATCCCTACAGAGAAAGACCGTTTGGTTAACCAGAAACAGCCGTAATATTGTACAACACTAGATTCCATTGACAAAACCAGTAATTTTCCCTTTCTTCGTTACATTGTAACTTTATTCAAAAAACGACAGAAACAAAATAAAACTCACCAAAACCATCTTTGTTAGTCTTTCCTCTGTTCCAACAATCACCAACTCCACCAGAAATAGCCGCTTCTGTTGCTCTCCTTAGTTGTACACAGATGGACTCACATGCACTTACATGTACGCGTGGCCAGACTGCCTATGTAAACAAAGCACAGAGAAGTTGCGATAGCAACACAGGCCAAGGGAGCGTGATGTCATTCTCTGCTAGGGACACAATGACTCCACTATATGTTTACACAGCAAATCGATGTTTGCTGCTGCATTCATGTTTTAAACCTCATATATATGTAAGCTTTAAGTATGAGAACTCATTTAAATAAATGTTCTGTAAAAATGACTGATGGTTTAAGATTTCAAAGACATTATAGTGTATATGTACTGTATGGGTTTATGAGCTGATGGACTATTCTGTTTTGCAGCAATGCATACCCACTAGTACCCTAGATGCATACTGTACCTATGTGCCCAGCAAATGCTTGACTATTAATATATTTATTACCTTTCTAATTTGATGGATATGTCAGTCTTTTTAATATCAGTCATCTAAGACACACTCATAAGCTTGTGAGCAACCATCAAATGGAAATGCTCATCAAATAAATTATTTAAAGATTAAGGCTTGTGTAACATGTCAGATTATGTGGAAAAAAGTTTTATTGCTGGCAAAAGAATCATATTTACAGCCTGACTTTGCCAGTGATACTTTATGTAGCAATTATTCTTCACACATACCTCATCTTGCTTTTGGTTATGGTCTGATTCAGCATAACAGTTCTCTTGTAGGGTGTGCTGAATATATTGGCAGGTCAATAATTGATTCCACATCCAGCAGGAAGCCAGACAGCTAAAACTGTAAGCACTGCTGTGTTCTGTGTCATAGATTCTTCCAACTGAGCTAATTCTGCTTCCTGGGTCCTTTGAAAAGCCTTTTAAAAACAGCAAATTGGGATCAGGCGAATTAAACATGGAGAGTATTTGGTGTGTTCATTTTGATTAAGACGTGAAACAGCGTGGGCAATTAGAGAAAGTCTGCTTTTAAATATGCCCTGGGTTTCTATTACCATGCCTCAAGGTAATTAATACATTATTCCTGGAGTTCTACAGTGGAAATGGCCTTAATGGTGTCCACGAGAAACCATAAAGCTGTTTTGTGCATAATGATTTGCACTGGTGTATGGTGAAGGAACCTTTATATTCTCATATTTTTCATTAATGTGTGCAATGACAGTCTTCTTTTGCTTGTTTCAAGTCCCACATTAATCAACCCCAGAAACAAATCTATATGCTACAGTTTATTGAAGTGATGTTTGAAAGTCCTGGCCACTGTGGAAACTAAATATATTATGTTTAAAGCTTGAGCTCAACCCACGCATTGATATTCATGAATGCTGACTGTTCATGTACAGAGGATTGCGTCTGCAAAGGAATGTAGGGGAAAGACAAAAAAAAGTCACACATGAATCGTTTTTAACACGAAAATAGCGAGATCAGATGCAAATACACAGGGAAGAAAGGGTAAAGGTGAACCTGAAATGTTTTGCCTGGATAGAATTTTTAGTTCAGCCGTGGAGATAGGGAGCGACTGTGTAGTCCTGTCAGGGGTGGGGAGGTCATCACACCACTGGGAACACACAGAGAAGAGAGCTGAGGTTTTGAATTCAATATGAGGAGCCTGAGAGCCAGTGAGAAGGGGATGAAATGGAAGAATTTAGTGTGGATGAAAATGAGACAGGCTGTAGCCTTCTGTATGAGTTGTAGAGGCTGGATAAAGGTCTGTTGGGAGCACAGCCAGCAGGGAGTTGTAGTAGTACAGACAAGCGATGACTAGAATTTGGACAAGAAAAAAGAAGAGAAGGAGGAGGTGGTTGTGGTTGCTTTGTGCGTGACTTCACATCAAGGTTCTTGGTAGTCTGAGCAGAAGACTGTGTGGTGTTATCAGTAAAACCGAGGGTTTCTACAAAAGGTAGGATTTGCTGAAGAAGAAAAAAAAGCATGGAGATTGATGTGGTTGGCAGGCATCCAACTGCAGATGTCAGCTCAGCAAGCAGAGGTGGAAGCCTCAATATGTGTGTCGATAGGAGAAAAGAAGAGTTTAGTGTTGTCAGCATTAACAATAGTAGGAAAAACTTGCGAGACGTGATAGCAGAGTGGAGGAGGAGAAGAGGAGCAGCAGTGGCACTTCAGCCCTGAGGATGTACGTGACCGAGGAGACCCTGGTGAGGGCAGAAATGTGTCTCAGTTAGGAGATGAGTCGCAAGAGATTCTTTGGTGAGCAAACATGGCAAGGAGCATTTGAGGTTGATAGGGTTCAAAGCAAAAAAACAGAGAGAAAAAGAGGTTATCTCTGAAAGCCAGACCACTCTCACAATGGACAGATGTCTATTGATTTTTTCAGATGACATTTTCTTTAGACCTCCACAAGCCTGACCAGCTCTGGCTATGAAACATTACAGTACAGAAGGGTTAATCAATCAATTGATTCGTCTATTAGGAACACTACTTCCTACCTAATCTCTAAAATCAGATATCTGCATATGAATGCAGAACCTATAGGCAAGGGACCAAGGTTTGGCATCAGAAGCATTCTGGTTTCCTTTTGGAGTCCGCGTAGCATTGACCAATCACATTTGAGTGGGCTTTGGTTGGATGCAGGTAAGCATAAACGCATTCTCGGAACCAATCGGCTATCGTCTGATGACAATGTAACTTCTTTAAACATGTATCTGCATACGTATGAGATGTCTGTTTAAAGACATTAGCCAAACTGGGTCACTCTCGCATATGAAGTTGCTAATTGGACTGCAGAGGAAATCTTGGCCAAGATATCCAATACCTTTTTTTTCGGATATCCACTTAGCTACACTGGAACCCCCAAAACATTGGCTATTCCCCACAGAGGTTCCAAGATTGCTTCCTACCTAATACACAGATAAAAGTTCCTTACTAACACTACCACTCCCTAAACAAGCCTTTTCAGGCTTTTTATAAAACTGCAAGATCTGGTTACACGTGCCTGCAAGTTATACAGACTTTTAACAAATATACACTAATGTTAGCTAAGATGCAGTCATGATATCTGATGAGCAAGCTAGGTTTTGACTTAAATAATACGCATCTAGTAAAACAAAAAAAACAACAAAAAAAGCAAGCTAATAAATAACAACTAGGGGTCACTGCCAGCGCACATAAAGATATTGCACTAATCAAAGAATTGAGTTTTTACCTAAAATGGGTTAAGGGATCTTTTCCAAAGAAGAGGAAGGGGAAGAGCTCCAGGTGACCTTTAGGCTAATTTTATGTCACCTCATATTGAGAGGGAGTTAATGTTAAATGTTGATGGAAAGGGTATAGAGAGGTCAAGAGAGGAGTTGCTACCCCTGATGGTGGAAAAGGATTTTCTAGGCCTCAAACTGGAAGACAAAAGAAAGAGAATGTAAATTATAATTTGAATCAGTGGGGTCAGAGGAGGATATAAGGAGGCAGGTGTACAGTAGACGTACATGGCATTTTGATAAGAGCGGGGCAGAATGCATGGAGAAGGAGAAGCAGAGGAGAAGACAGAGGCTACTGTGATTTAAAAGGGTTGGGTTTGCTGACTTTTCAGCTCAGACAGATGCAAAAAAAGAGAGAGAGAGGAGAAAGTGCACAATGAATTCAAACAAGGCAGCTTTTTGCTACTTTCTGTCAGCAGCGGGGAGGCTTTTTCAATTAATTTTGCAAGTATTTCAGACAGCCAAGCTGTAAGAGGAAATCATGACAGTCAAGGTCAAAAGTACAACAGAGGACAGCTGCTGAAGGAGTAGAGCAGTCTGGGGAGTTAGAAGAATACTACTGTCTGCAGATCCTGCGGAAGCAGTGCTAGTGTGTGGTGAAACAGAGAAATCAGAATGAAAGGGTTAGTTGCGACAGGAATGCAGAGGAAATAGTGACGGAAATGCTTCTTTTTAGGGGTGTTAAGGTCAGCGAAGATGTGCCATGTTTGTTAGAAACCACTGAGTGGATCTGAGGGGTGATAGGGGACAACACTGTATGCAGAGGCAGTGTATCCTAGTTAGTAACTTAGTTGTATTATTTATTGTGCCTTGCACATACAAGTGCCCACATTTAATGTGGATCATATGGTTGGCATAACTTCTTACATATAACACATAGAAAATAAAACTTGCCACAAAAAGGTTTCCCTACTAAAACAATTTTTTTATAATGATCCATCCAGAACAACTCCTCTGGAATAAAGGACATTTTATAAAAAAAAAGAAAAATCACTGTACACGTAATAAACAATAAAACATGAAATGTACTTCATCTTCAGACTCACATAAATCACAAAACAGTCTTTTCTCTTCACGGAGACCAGTAAACCTGCCTGTTTCGAATGCTAACGGTAATATACTGTACCTGAATGCAACAGCACAGAGAGACCTCTGACTTGTGGTTGAACTATCACTGCATCTAAACTGCACTGTCTATCCTGTATTAAGACTGTGGCTCAAGTGTAGGAAATTGAACTGTTCTCTAATTGAGAAAGAGGAGGAATGACAATAGACATGAGCAGAAATAGGATGGAGGAGAGACTGAGGCATTGTGCTGCATAGAGACAGAAGCAAGTGTTTCTGTCTTGTCTGAGGTGATCAATGTCTGCGCGGCAGCACAGAAAGGCAAAGATGGGAGAGATGAGCTCTGGTGTCTGGAGCGCTGACTGACAGCTCTGGCATCCTCTCTCTACAATGACCTGAGTGTGAGCTGACCTAAAGGGTTGAATAAGGTTAAATTGACTGCAATTTTTGTGGACAGATGGCCCCATTCTCTAAAAAAGCAAGCAGGCGGTTGAGAGGAGAGTTAGAATTAATAAAAACAAATAGGCAGACTAGTGTGGATTTACTTTGTCCTTCCCCAATGGACTCCTGTGAATAAGCTCCCCTTTTTTTGTGCAGCTGCCTGTGCAAAGAGAGGCAAGTTACACAAGGCTACAACTCTACAGTATAACCACAGGAGGAAAAGCTGAGCCCCAGCAATATTCATGCTGATTGGAATAATAACAGGAATGTTAAGCTCAGTGGGGGAGGCAGTGTCACTCTTTATAAACTGGATGTTGAAACAAGCCCACAACAAGACACCTGTCAACTGAGGGTAACAGCAAGGTAACAGTTCACTATAGGTTACTCCCACAAGGCAACATACAAAGGCCAGGCAGCACACTATAGTTTCAAAGCAATATCTTTTTATTTATATAGCGCATTATACTACAAGTAAACTCAATGGACTTTCAGGGCTTAACAAAACAAATTCCCCCAATTGCCAAGTAAATTGCCGTGTCGGGCTAGTAAATCTAGTCTCACTTGCCTTATCTAGCCTTAATAGGGCAAGTAATAAAAAAATATTAAACACATAGTTTTTTCCGGAGCTGATGATGGAAGTAGCTAAGGAGTGAGACATCTTGCTTCTCATTTCACTTGTACTCTTGCACAGTATCAATCGGGCGCTCACGAGAAAACTAAAACTAAAACAATGTAAGCAAGGCAGATAAAATGGGGGTGTTTTTCAAAGGCACGGTGGTGGTCATCACGTGTCACTGCTTGTTACCATGAAAACATGGCTATTAGTTCTGAGTAAACCTACCTACCTCCTTAAGGTTTGGGGACCAGCATCACCATGGTTACGATAATACTCATGTGGTTGAGCTTAATAAGTAAGTCAGCCTTTATTTTTGTCAAACTGGCCTCGCACTACAAACCAGTCTAAAATATCTGTGTGAAACTGATCCCTGGATCGTATTTTAGGTACAGTTAACCACCACCCAATGAAATGAGAGCTCTGACTGGAGTAGTCGGCGAGTAGGTCAGTTCTGGGGAGCCAAACCATGAATTGCTTGAAAGATATAAGCAGAATGTAGAAGTTGATTCTGTATTACACTGGGAGCCCATGAAATGATTTAAGTACTAGAGTAATGTGTTCATTTTTGGGTGTACATATGAGGACTCTGGCTGATACGTTCCAATAGCTCTGGAACCTTCCTGTTGTTTTTTTAAGTAATCCAGAAGAGAGAGTGTTGCAATAATCTAACCTAGTTGAGAAGAATGAATCAGAGTAAGTTCAAGATATAAAGCCACTCAAATGTTTTTTCAAGTGATAACAATGTCCTGGTTATCATTGATGCAGTTTACCAGCTTGCTTATAGGATCATCAGAAGACACAGAAATTTACAGTGTACAGTATGTACAAAAACTGTGTTTCTTAATAACATTGCCAAGTGGGACTATGTACGAATTAAAAACCAAAGGTCCCAAAATTGACCCTTGTGGAATCCCCAAGAACATCTTCAGAAGATTTAAAACCACTGAACATAGAATGTCATATCACTGAGGAGGAAAAGCAGAACAGGACCTACCAACCAAATGTTTGTCTTATCAGCACTGAGATCAAGAAAAACAAAAATAAATAATTCTATTTAAATCTTCTCAGATATGGACTGGTTTGATGATGTGATTAAGTGTTCTGCAGCCTTGACATCAAAATCAAATAAGATGGAATATGGGAGCCAATTATACTTGATTTGTTAGCATGGAGAGTAGAATTAGAATTAAAAAAAAAAAAACAAGGCTGAAAAGAATAAATGACATATTTTTACTATATGCTTTGAAATGATCATTTCTGCCTCATCCTACCCGTTTAGAGAATTCTTCAAAACACTTCAATTGCACTAAAACAGTGAAGCTGTTTCAAATAACTCCCACATTTCTTCAGATGTTTTATGAAATATAACTTTTCTCTCTCTCTCTCTTTTTTTTTTTTTTTTTTTTTTACATTTTGAGACTTCACAGCAGATTTTAAAATTTCCACACAAAATTAAAAGACTGGAGATTGCTTTTTTTGGGGCACCCTTGAACACATCATGACTTGTATCCAGTCCACGGGCGGTTTATGTGAGGGCCTAAGTTTGAAGATCAGTCATCCATGACAAAGTGCTTTTTTATGCGCTGTTAATTCCCCGTGTTGGTAGCAGGAGCGCGGCGGACGAGGCGCTGTTCGTGGTGCTGAAATGCGGGGTTGACTGACGCGTCATCCCTGGCTCACGGGAGATTCATTTAACTAAAATAACGTGCAAGGCTACATCCAAGCGGGGACAATACATTGTTCAATGTGACAAATGATTTGAGTTCTCCAAACTATCAGCTGCTATCAGGATCTGTGGTCTTGAAGGGACTTCAGAGATATGGCTGCAAAATAAATGTCCTCCGATATTTTCTTTTGTTTGGTCCATTATCATCATATATATCATTATCAGTAGATTTGGTTAAACTCGGGCTTTCTTTAACAAATACGCACAAAGACAAACGTCCTTCAAATGGTTGGTGGGTGATTAACAGTATAAAACTTATTTTTAACCCGGAACTCAAAGAGTAGTGTCGGTGAGCTGCAGGGTGCATGCTGCTCGGGTATTTTTAAGTGATTTACGCCAAAATCCTGGTCCAATGGGGAGTGCATGGCGATAAAGGCACGGTGTGTATGAAGCTCGGTGTCGGAAGATATGTTACGGCATATATGTGCTGAAGCCTGTTTATTATAACCCCCCCCACCCCGTGTGCAGTGCAAGCTGCGGACTGCTGGACACGACTTTCCCGTTTGCGTTCGGAGGAGCTGTGACGCGTTCAGATCACCAATGCAAATGAGACCGACTCCCCCCCTCCCCCTCCTCCTCCCCATCACCTCCTCTTTCTCTCACACAAACACACTCACACACA
>NW_023339763.1:22211044-22251352 GCF_004916995.1 Morone saxatilis | reverse complement strand
GAGAGCCGAGGAGACCTTCACTGGACAGCAAGCGGGGAAAACAGCGATCACAACGGCCATAAACTGATGAGTGGTCGCACAACATAAGGATGCCGTGCGTACCACGCCGCCGCTGAAGGTAAGCCGCATGTTGAAACATCGTCTACTGTAAATGGTGGAGGCAGAGTGAGGGCTTTTTAAGATGGAAGACCTCGGATTCTTAAATAGGTGATTCGTGTTTACTCTCGCCGTTTTATTCATTTGGTCTGTCAAGCTCCCATCCATCCCGTTACATCAAAGCGGACACGGCGTGGATATTTTAGGGTTATGTGGTGTGGCGGTGAGTTCTTTTATGCGTACAAATGTGGAGTTGAACACAACTTGGGCACTCGGACTTGATCAGAGACTGTTCATTGTGCAAACTGTTGCTTCTATCCTCGGGAGCACTACCGCACCCCTACTTTTTCTTGGGGGGGGGGTTACAGTGTGGCGGGTCCGCTTCAGAAGACAGAACACGAGGCCTGAGATGAAAAGTAGAGCTGAAGGGCATGACGGTGTGTGACGGCCACCGAGACAACGGGGTTTTAATGGATATCACTGGAGAGAGACTCAGTCTGTGAAGCATCTATTGGGGGGAGCATAGCTGGTGTCACATAGGAACCTCTAAGTGCAATCATCAAAGAGGGGCTTGAGACCACTGTGGCAGGAAAGGGGACAAAAACACACAGGAGAGGGTCAGGGCTGCACTCCACTGGCCCTCTCTCCGGGCAAACTATCAGCCTCATAAAACACCATGAATACTTGGGTGTTCCACATTCTACTCATTCAGAAATCTGTAGCATCTCATCTTTGCATGTTTTTTTTTTTTTTACTCATAACTTATTCATCTCTCCACAGATGAGAGATGCACACTGCTTTGATAATCCTCATTTCATAAGCACCCATAATGCGCTCTTCAGACAGTTTTTTAAATCACATGATGTCCTTTCACTGTGATAACTGAGACTTGCAGAGATTATATTTATTGTAACACCGGCAATATCTCCCAGCTTCCCAATCTGACAGTGCAGGAACTGAGTGAAAATCTCTGCACTGGAGGAGAATCAAATTTAAAAGCCATATTAGTAAAGGTTGGAGTGATTTCCTGTAGTTCCCCCCTTTTAAAAAAAAAACCCCAGATGAATGTGAAACAGGAGGGTGCCGACCAGACACGCAGATGAAATAGGAATTAAAGGAACTGCAGAACACAACTCGAGGCAGGGTTTTTGAATTAAAAACAAATGGTAGGAATGAAAGCAACGAAGCAGCAGACGCACCATGTGTTGCAAGATGCTGCAAGACAGAAACACAAGCCCATATGTCAACATTAGCTGTGCATCTTATCCGCCAGGCATATACTCCACTTCCCTTTGATTGTGTTCACATACAGAGAAATTCACTTGTGCTTCAAATCCAGCTGCTTGTGTTTCTTTTCTGTTTTGGTGCTTCAGCTTTTCCCCGAGGATCATCCTGGAGTCAGTGGCTACAGCCTTGGATATTAAATCCCTCTGTTGTGACACATCCATTGTTCCACTGCTGCCATTGGACTCCGTGGCGGTAAAGGACCCAGACATAATGTCTACGACATTGCCAGATGCTGCAGGTCTTTCCAAGATTATGAAGTTGTAAGTAGGTTACAGATCTCCTCACTCCTAATCCATGAAATGGCCTTCCACTAAGGTGAGAGACAGGAAACAGAATGGTGGCGCCTCTCTACAGACTGCACTGCTTCTTGAAGCGGGCTCAGATGCTGCTGCTCTGCCTGGGCATCGCCTATCTGATGGCAGGCAGCATCCTACTCCTGCAGCGCTCCAGTGTCAGAGTGGCCCAGCCAAACCTTGCCAGCCTGCCGCCACTGCTGTCCCTCGCAGCGCCTCCTACTGCCCTCAGGACTGCAGGCTTGGGCGTGAGGGCACGCTCCAGATGGGCCGCCATTCAGCCTGTGTCCGGAGGGGGAGCCAAGGCAGGGCGACACTGGCCCGCTTCCCAAAGCCTCGGGGTCCAACACTTGCATCGCCGCTGGTTTCACAATCTGCTGCCAGAGAGTCCAGAGCAGAGAGTCTCTCTCCACAGGAGCAGCAGGCATAAAGGTAAACAACTATACAGACCTTCCACTGTTCTGTCAACACATTCGACACGTACAGTAAAACAGTGTGTAGGATTTAATGGCAGCTAGCGGTGAAAATGCAGAACCATTTGGACACTGCGTGTACAACAAACCTACAGTGGCAAAGTGTTTGGTTTGTCCATACTGGGCTACTGTAGAAACATGACGGTTCAACGAGATGGCCCCCGTAGCAGAGGACCCACTCCCTCCGCAGATAAAAACGACGAGGTAACAAACACACGATTATATTCAGGTGATTATACACTAATGAAAACATACTTCTTCCAATGTATCCTCCTAAATGTTGCTCACTGGACCTTTAAAAGTCAGTCTGAGTCTGATTTGTCTCCACATTGAGTCGACACTGTCCTGTCTTCAGTTCAGGTCTCTACTCTTAAATACTCGGACTTCATCATCACTGCAGCTTTTCTAAGAGCGAAGCAGCCAGCAGGCGAAAGAAGTAATGTTAATGTTAACATGTGACCACTGGCCACTGCTTGCCCTATTTACATTCATTAGTGTGCCAGTGAGGTGTTAACAGCATGAAAGTGATAGCTGAATGCTATTTTTAACTAGCTGACCAGCAATATGTACTACAAATTGTAACAAATCCGAAATGAAACGCATTTAATGAATTCTGTTGAGACCTGTACTTAAAGCAATCCCATCAGCTACTTGTTGTCGGCTGTTCCAAAACACAGAGACCTCAAATATGGCTGCCAAAATATACGTTACCTGACAGCATTGTGATTGTGTGGCCAGATCACAACATCTAATGTGGTTTTGGCCAATCAATAACTGACCTTGTATATCTGTAGCCAAGGTTGCACATCTGCGTTGCCATTAAACAAAAGCAGAAAAGCTCTTGGCTATAACACCATCACGCTGTGTGAAATGGAGCAGTGGAAAGGAGGAGAGATTGAAATATCCTGTTGAAGATGTGTTGACTGAGGCGGTGGTTATCCTGGTGAATAATACATGAACAAGCAAATACACACGTTTATTTTATATTTTGTGATTTACTTTTTTAGCTCAGGTGGCCTGGAGCCAAGGTACTACATTCTGCACACAGCTTCCGTAGCGCACACAACTGGCTTCATTGTACATTTATGAACAGATAATCATGACCATAGAACATTTAGAAGAGCTTCATTATATATTTATATGACATTTTACGTTTGGGTGCTTCAGATCTTGTAGATGAGGGATAGTGCTCACTGATCCTCTAGAAAACAGAGAAGGAAAAGGCAAGTAGTTTCTAGAAAATAAATTAGTAATTATGAAGATAAAAGTGATATCATTCCTAACTGGTGCTTTTTGTTAAGAAAGTATTTTAAAATATCCCTGGATAGTTACTCTATTGTTGAACAGGCCTGTCAGTGCCATTGCCATTTTGTTGAAATGATAAATACAATGGAATTACCTCCAATGGAACATTTGTTCTTCCAGCTCATTCTTGAAAAGCATCCTACAAGAGCTCTTAATCCTTTTTTTAAAACAGACACTACATAACTGCTCAGGCACTAAGTAGGGTAATACAGATGAAAAATGTTAGAGGCAGGAATGAGATCAGTTTCAGCAACAGCCATCTGGCAAAGGTTCCTTTTAAAAAGTATTACCCCGGACACAGAATTAAATTACCCAGGTCTATTGTACCACATGCTCGGGGAGAGCAACTGGTTGAAGGTTTCAGAGAAAGAGCCATGGCCTGCTATTTGTGATACCTTTCAAAAACCTATACAGTGCACATACAAACAATAAGTATGTGCATTTATCAGTTTCAGTTAGTGCTAAAATAATTAGTTGATTAGGTTGACAGAAAACTAATTCTAAACTATTCTGATAATTGATTGTCTGTCAGTGGCCAGGAAAAATGTGGAAGGCCCTATTTAGAGCCAGTGTTTGTCCATTCTGAGCTACTGTAGAAACATGGTGGTTCAACATGGCGGACTCTGTAGCAGAGGACCCGCTTCCATTGTAGATATGTAAAGGCAACAAAAGGTAACAAAAACACAATGATACTGATTTTCAGGTGATTATACACACAATAAAAACATACCTATGAATATTATATTTCTGCCAATGGATCCTCCTGAACGTTACACACTGGACCTTTAAACAATATACATATAAGATATTTTTCCTGTAGTTAGTTAACCGTCTGCTGGCTGTAGCTTCATATTTGAATAAAGACATGAGAATGTTATCATCTCACTCTCAGCAAGGAAGTGAATAATTGTATTTCCAAAATGTCAAACGTAGTAATTTAATGAGCAAGAAAATACAAATCTGCTGCTTCCAGCTTCTCAAATGTGAGGATTTGCTGCTTTTCTCTGTTTTATATTTTTGTTAATTAAATATGAGCATTAAACAAAACAATCTGACATCATCTTGTGGCAGGTGTTTTTGACTCTTTCTGACATTTAATTGACTCAATAAATCATCAAATAATCAAAACATGCATCCACAAATTACTCAGTAATGAAAATAATGGTCAGCTGCAGTCATTGTTTCATAGTAACATGAACTGTAACATTCATATGTTTTCTGATGTGTCTTTCTACAGAGGTTTAAGAAGCACTATCTTACTTATTGACCAGAAACATTCAACAAGTAATTGTCCTCACATTTCCCTGCCTTTATTCTACTGTGAGTCAAGTACAAATCATAAGGTACTAAATCAGGACTACTGTGAGGTGTTCAGCCAAGGTCATTAAACAGCTCTCAATCCATCTAGCACAGTCTTCCAGATCTCACAGCTGAAATCTCTAGAGCCGACTTATACCAGATGTTTGGTCGATATTGATATAATATTTCAGAGTTTTAAAAATCTGATAACAAATTATTGTCTGCTAATTGTTTTTTATAACATAAATAAGAATTGTGAACAAGATATTTAGTAAGCAGTACATTTTAATGGGTAAAAATATACTTCTACTAAACTACTTAATGGCATTGTCCTAAACATATCTTTGGTATTTCTGTATTGCAATTACTCTATATTTATTTGCTGATGTAGTCATGTCAGTACCTAAATATGTGCAATTTATCAATATATCTACTTTGGACTAGCAGATTGAAAAAGAAGGAAAATTAAGTATGAGAAAATCATATAATATGCTAAATTAATGGCCTGTTTGTAATGTCTTTAGTTCCGTAGTTTGATACTTCATCTTTATGTTTTCACTTTTTAAATCATAATTCTGTCTTTATACACTGACTACTTTGACACACAGTAGCCTGCATAGCAGTAATAACATTAAATAGTCGAGTGGAAAGGTTTTCATGCATTTTCAGATTCGGATATTCATAGATCCAGGAGTAACCCTACCTATTCAAACATTTTATAATGAAAGTTTGAGATGCATAACACTTTGTCTGCTGCCGAAAACGTTATGCCTCGCAGGGATGAGTAACAAAAAATTCCTTGATATGTAAAGTACATATCAGAAGCATTACATGCCCAGACATGTGGAGACGGATCAGAAGTAAGAAATATTATAGAGGTTGCACAGTAAGGGCCAAACTCTCTGTGTTGTTATTTCGTGAGATTTGATTTTTATCAAGTTTCTGTTGGTTTTAGGTAGTCAGGAAGGGCAGGTGGTTGGGTCGTACACAAGGGCATAATTTTCAGTGGGGTTGTTTCGGGTTAGACTTTTTACTAAAAGTCTTTAAATATTGTTCTCTGACTGTCCATGGTCCAGATGAGAGAAGATCTGAGTTGATAAAAATGTTTATATACTCGCTCGAGTCTCCTTTACTTATAACCATACAGTCACAGCAATGAGCTCAGATAGCAGCAGAATGTGTGGTGGCGAGTGCTTGGCAGGCTACATTTCCCCTGGGTTATGTCTCTCAGGCTACGTAAATGTTGCCCTACCTTTTTGGTGAAGGTTGTTGAGGTTGTACAGCCTGCAAGAACGCAGACACTGCTCGGGCTGAAAAAGGTCAATGTGTTTTGTTTTTTCAGATTAAAAAATAATGTAATATTTATTTTTATATGCAGTTAATATTCTCTTTAAGACGCTAGAATTGGACGTCAAAGATAAGACGGTGAAGCACAGAACCAAAGAGCTCAGCACTCTTCTTTTGGTAAGAATGCAAATACAAATACAAAGCAGGATAAGTACATTAATACAGAGGTTTATATAGCATTTGTCTGTTATTCTACAATTTTTTCACTATAGTTTGTTGAATGTTCTATATTTCCTATTCCTATTCTATTAACTTTACATTTAACATGACAATACTTATATTACATACATATATTTTTTTATCTTTGACAGTTTATACTTTTTCCTAGTATCCTTATCTTTTACTCTTATCCCAGTTATTATAATTATTGCACATTATAGCCTATATGTACATTGTTTTTTTGTATTTTATTTGTTGCATTTCCCCCACTTCTGAAACCAAACCTTTGCCCTTGGTTCTATGTACATTTTAGGATAGATTTAGGAGTGATTCAGTCATTGGGTATTTAGGGGTTTTCAGTCTTAAAAACCCCTGTTGAGATGATCCGGCTTGGGTCAGCCTTCCATGCCTTGAGAACCTCTCTGCTGTGACTTTGATGACTCTCCTTACATCTGTGAGGATATTACAGACCCAGCAGTGAGAGTGTGAACCCTCTTCAGCCCACTTTAATGGACACACACAGTGCACATGCTACCCGTGGCAGCAGCACATACTTGGCCATCATGTCATTAGCCTCCTCCATCCAATACTGTGGGGAAGAATCGGCTCCAGCACCGCCATCTGTCTTGGTGTTTAAGAAAGCGACACAGTGTCAGGCCTAAGTGCAGTCATTTCTATCATGTCTGGGAATTTGGGCTGCTTCCCTCCATTAACCCTCAGCTGCAGCTGCCTGGGGGCTCTCCTTCACTTTGATTAAAGCAACGACCTGCCCCGCTGGGTGGGTGAGGGAGGTAGGGGGCCTCACCTTGGGTGATGCCTCTTGAGATGTTTCCTATGCAAGCTCTGGTCTCTCAGTGCTTTCAGGTATCAGCTGCTGCTGCTCTCCAGTGTTTGTCTCCTGAGGCACAGGCGGCTGGTGACTCAGCTTCGCCCCAGCACAACAGCCTGGACGGGCTTCAGAGGACATCGCAGACTGATTGAATCACGAATTCGATATGGTGATGCTTGGCCTGCCAGAGATTTCACGGTCCATTGCCTACTTCCATCTCGTCTGTAAACCTTGCTGCCACATCTCTTCAATCCTAGTAGCATGTATCTCCTCCAACACTTTTTAAATCCTCTCTTTGACCAGTTGGCTGCTGTCTTTTTTTTTATGAAGGTAGTAAACATAAAAAATCCCCAGTGTCCTTGAAACCTTTAAAACATCTATGAATACAAATTCATACTAGGGTTTGTGAAATAAACGTAAAAGCCAGCATTTGAGGGATTATCTGCATGCACTCCATGCACCAAAAGGACTAAAACCTACCTGTTCACAACACACAGCTCCTGAATGAGTAGAAACATCTAGCATAAAACCTAAAAATGTTACAGTCTCAGACCCAAGGGGTGAGATGTAAATGAAGTCTGCGCACAAAAGAAACGCATATGCTACCCTCCCCACTGAGACTGGTATTTATAAAGAAGACTTTTATGTGTCAGCTGAGGGGAGTTTGATGTAACAATATGGCAAAGACAAGGATAACATCAAAGACTGAATTTGGGTGACATTTTATATGGAGCCTTAATCTTGTCAGCAAATCATAATAGTGTGTCCTTGCCTATTATGCGTTACATCCTTCTTTCTACACGGGTGATTTTTTATTCTTGCGCAAGTAAATAAGGTTGACTGTAATGCAGGAATAAGAATAATCTATACTGGATGATAAAGTAGGCCTCATCATGTTATAAATTAGTTGCATATTATGGCTCACAATACACTGGTGTGTATAATTAGTGTGAGTAAGTGATGACGCAAAGGCTGCTTTGGCACTGTTAGAGAACGTTGCCAGTGCCAGAATAAAGACAGAAGATGTCTGGTTTACATCCAAATCAAGTTAAAGAGGAGAGTGTCAACATCTATCTATGACTAATTGTGGGTGTGCAATTCAGAGTTATTATAATTATTATAGTCTTTATTTTATTTTTGTGTAAATATGCTCAGAATCTTGCTTATAGCACCAGTGTGTAACATTTAGGAGGATCCATTGGCAGAAACAGAATATAATATTCATAGGTATGTTTTAATTAGTGTATAATCACCTGAGTCCACCATGTTAAACTGCCATGTTTCTACAGTAGCCCAGAATGGACAAACCAACCATTGGCTCTAGACAGAGTGTTTTGTGTTTCTTATCAGTTTTCCAGTCACCAAATTTTCTCCTACATGCTTGAAACACGAGTGGTATTCAGTTAGTTGAAATCTGAAACTTCACTGCTAGATGCCACTAAATCCTACACAGTGGCCCTTTAAAGAACCAACTAGAAAATGAACTTCATATTTGGTGCAATGTATGTTTTTAGGGCTGCAACTGATGATAAGTGGTCGACCAACATGGGGTTTTCAAGGGCAGATGCCGATATTTAGAGAGCAGGGCTGATATAAAAGAAAAGTCATGTATAATTCCATTATTCAGGGTTCCCACACGTCCTGGAAAATTCTCCATCTGGAAATTTAGAGACTAGTTTTTCTAGTCAGGGAAACACCTGGAAATTGATTAAAATGATCAGATATTCTGGAAATAATCTATGTTGCCCTAAAAAATGTTTATTGTAGCTGGTAGCTGCGCGGAGAGAGTGTGTTAACCAGACATGAAGCAGAACAGCATTATTTTTTTTCAAATGCTCACTTTAGCCATGTTAGTCAATCTAGCTGTTCACACCAGATGCGGAGTAGAACTGACTTGCAGCATTCTCTTCAGCATCGTAATGAACCTGAGACACTTAAAAATAACAACATTAAAAAAGGGAGGAATAAAACTGGAGTTAAAGTCAATGTCAGGCCTACCAGTACATTATATGACTGTTGACTCCTGGCAACTGTCCAGGAAAATGTTTTCTTAAAAAGATGATGATTGATTTGATGATTGATTCTTCCATGAACATTATAATCCAGCATACATGGTTATCTTATCCAGTAACATGTTGTTTTGATGGATTTTTTTATTAATTAATGAAACAGAAAAATACAGTGGGCTGTAGATTTCAGAATATTACAGGTATTTAAGAGAAAACGAGGTACAGTATGTCAGAAGCAAGGTCATTATTATATCATAGATCAGATTTGCTCTCATTAAGGATGCCGAGGCTGTTTATCTGAAATTGACAGATAATCGGCCCGAATAATCAGACGACCGATTAGATTAATGTACTTATGATTATTTTTATAACTGTCAATTATTATTACACTACTATTTGCCAGAGCCCAAGGTGACACTTTCACATTGCTTTATTTCGTCCAACTAATGATCCATAACCCCCTCATTTGAGAAGCTAGAAACAAAGAATGTTTGGTATTTTTGCTTGACAAATTACATAAACTAACTTATTATCTAAATTGTTGTCAATTTTTTTTGTGCACTAACTAATCAATTAATTGACTAGTTTCAGCATGAAATGTTAATAACACAAACACACTTTACGATTACTGTAACTACTTTTCAAATTGAGACATTTTAAATTGTAAGTGCCTCTGCAGAGAATTTTTCACTTTTTTTGACACATGCAGGAACCTACATCGGTTGCTTTTTGCACAATGCCAGCGACCGAGCCCTGGGGGGAACCATGCTTTATGACCTGCGCAAAATGACCAGCTCTCTGTGTCAAGACACCTGCTCAGAAAGGTAATGCATTTGCAGCGGGCTCCTGTGAAGGGACCACAGAAGGCCTGCTGTTTGAGTAAATGCTTTGGATCTCACTCGCCTCCATGAATGCCTCCCTGTGTTTGGAGCCAGCGGAGAGCCAGGTGGCTGGATGACAGTAAAAGATGAGGGAAGGGGGGGCGTGAGAGAGGGGAGAGTGAAGAGCAGGCCAGGACAGAAGGCTTGATGTGTTGCAAGAAGAAGGAAGGAGGGAGGTGTGTATGTGTTAGAAAGCTTAATGAGCTGACTACAGCAGTTGGTGAATAAGTCAGAGGTTAGATATGAGCTTTCCTGAGGCTGTGGGGCGAAAATCTCTGATTAGGTCAGTGTGAGCGGTTTTTGTGGCATTGAAATGTCCGAAGCTGCAAGAAAACATGCAGAGGCAGGTGGATTTTTCAAAGCAAATTCAAGGAATGACCCACTTGAATTATTCCCTCTAATATCTTAGTAGTAGCCCTGCTGAAACAGAAAAGCAGAGGACAGATGGATGCAGTCAGACAGAGAGCAAGTGCTCACATCTCGAGCCCGCATGCTCGTTACCTGAGCGGGCCAATTACTGCGATGAGTAAAAGTAAAAAGTCAAGGCAATTTATGAGGCAGCTTCAAAGGACATATATGAAAAGGTCAGTTTTGATGAGGTCTCTGTCTGTCCCAAGGAGGGAGGATAAAGAGAGCGGATGAGTCACGACAGCCTTGATATGTAAAGTACAGATCAGAGGTTAGTGCAGTTCAGCTGGAAAAATGCATTACACAGTCAGGCGAGTGCAGAAGGAGAAGTACTGACAAATATCACAGGGGACGGGCCATGCTGTAGATTTAATGCTGGGAAGTTTGAGTTAAATGATAAGTTTGAAATGTTAACTAATGTCCAGTGGGATGGCTTAGCCTGAGGGCAATAGCTTGAGGTTATGGATTGCCCTTGGCTTGGCCAATAAGTATGTGTGTGTGTGTGTGTGCGTGTGCATGTGTGGTTAGTGGGTACCAGTTTGCAGGTCTGGAGTATGGAGCTGAATGCCACTGCGGAAACCGGATCAGTAGCCCACGGGCTCCCGAGGAGGATTGCAGTCTGGTGTGTCGTGGTGAGAGGGGGTCTCCGTGTGGCGGCGTGGGCCGACTCTCCATTTACAAGGTGGAGGAGCAGCTGCCGGGTCACAGGAAATGTGAGTCAACTTCCCTCAGGAGAGACACAAAGGGCTGCTTGCTATTTATTCTCTGCACGAGCTGCTTTGTGGGGGACTTCAGACAAGTGGAGACGTAACTGAACTCTTTAAAACAAAAATTCTCCACAAAATAAATCATTCTGCGATGTCAGTATAAATAGTGCACTCATCACACCTAAGTGAATATCAATGTCAAAGGAGGAGTCTGGTCAAAACCAGACAAAAACCAGTGTTCAGTTCATTCAACAACTAGCACCTGTGTAACAAAAAGCCTTATATATATATTCCTCTGAGCTCCATTGTTGTCCAAACACTATTTAAAAACACATGAAAAAGTCACACTGTTGCACAGGGCGACATGTTCCTTCATTACCACAAATATGGGTATTGTAGTTTACCCCTGTAGAAAAACTAAATAGAAAGAAACTAAACACATACACATGCAAATTATGTAATATATATGCACTGACATCATTAGTGACTTAAATAATATAGGCCTGTATAATAATATAAGAAAAAGTCACTGCTCAAATTTGCAAAGAAATTCTAAACTTAAACTAGACAATGAATAAAAACTAAGTGTGCTAGTTGGTGGAGGGCATTCCATTTGTTCTGCTGTGGGACAGCCAATTCCACAGAGGAGCTGTGAGCCCAGTGGTGTTTGCCGCACAGTCTAATTTGACTTGCTTTGGTTGTGTCAGACTGTGATGAGTTAAAGAGGCGTATTTTTCCATCGCTGCTCTTACAGTCGTTATACCCTTGTGTGGCGGAAAGTGCGTTTCATTACCAGAACCACCGGCAGCCCGTCATCACCAGTCTTGGTTGTGGTATAACTGCATATTTAAAAAGATTTTTAATATGTTGATTTGTACGTTTATTCTTCTGTTCTGATACGTTTGAAAATGTTGTATGAAAATGTAGTTCATGTAAATGTGCCCCAGTATTTTAATGTGATGAAAGGTGGACACCCTTGGTCTGTTCTCAAGACACTGCACTAAATGTGTACTAATCTGCGACTGAAAACAGTCCCCAACAAAGGACTACAGTATTCCTATTCCTACAGTACCGTGCCCAGCTGATTTAAGGAATGACTAAGGAAGAGTATTAGGCCAGGCATAAGGGGACAAATGAGAGGAAGGTTTTTTACAGCAATTACGGTAACTGATCATTACCTGCTTCTCATGGCTGATACCGATAACGATAATTTCACATTTTTGTATTTTATAAAGAAGTTTTCCATAAGAATTCAAAACAAATTATTATCATAATGGACCAATAATTTATCAGCTGTAGTTTAATTATCCAGATCCTTTATAATAATATACATTTCCCATTTTTGGCTGATAATTTATCTGTCCAAATAATTGTCGTGCATTTCTAATGAGAGTACAATTTTTGAATTTCGAGAATAAGTCAAAATGTCGAGAATAAAATGAACTCCTTCCATCAAATCAAGTTTGGAGAGCGTTTGACACCTCTTCCAAGTTTGAATGGTTTTTCCTTCTGAACGTAGGCATTTTTCGGCACAATCTCCCAATAATATTCCCACTGTGTTTACGCAGTAAAAGATAAATCATTTCATAATACTAAAACCAATTATAAAGTACAGTTCCACCTATTAATCTACACAAAGCATTTGGTAGAGGCAGCAATGCTACTACTACTACTAGCTAATGCTAGAAGATTTATTCTCAAAAGTTCAACTTTAATCTTGAAATGTGTATTCTCCACTATTCTAATTTATTCTCAACGTTTTGACTTTATCTTCAAAATTCTAAATATTTTTAAATTAAAAAAGTTTACTCCGTCGTACAGAGCCTTCAAAAGAAAAAATGTATTACTCGTTTTTTAAAGATTATATCTTCAATCTTCAATATTTGTTGAAGAATATTGTCTAGGGCGACAGCTGTGGAGTTTACAGAGTGTATCACAGGATACACATTGTCTGCTTGTCTGCAACCTTTTGCACAGTTAGCTTGTGAGCTGCTGTATATTTCATTTAAAAGAACAAGATGTACAAGGACCATGCAAGTATAACTCCTGTAACTCCACAGTATATAACTGCGGCTTTATAATCCAAAACACTTCATAATAGCAACATCAAAAATTATATACATTTTTCTCTTAAAATGTTTTCTGCTCTTTAAAGATATGCATCACATTATTGCTGTTGGCAAGGTCAAATACATTATAAAATGACTGTATATCATATACAGTATTAATATTCATGATCGTAACGTTCAGCATCTCTGGAGGTTTGCAGCTGAACTGTGAATGTATTATACACCAGAAGTCAGTTAAGAATAGGAATGTAATTAGGGCAGAAATACAGATTGGTAATTTAAATTCATCTGATGTCGAATAACATTGTTGACGATTTATTTCTTAGTAAAGGCTGTATTTTCCCTCGTCAGTAAATAAATTAATAAAAATACTTCCTAACTGGTAAATGCAGTTGGATCCTACCAAATCCATTTTTGTTATCCGCAACTATTTTCTCATGTGTATTTTTCTTTTTCCAGTCAGAAACGTTCACTACCGCGGTTGCTTCAAGTTGCCGAAGACCACCATCAGCACCTTCCCCATCTATTCCTCTCAGCCCAACCTAACCACGCAGTCCTGCATTGAGACGTGCACAGATAAGGTTTGAATTAGCTCTCTGAAATTACAGACCCTGATGATCAATTTATTGCACGAAGCCCTCTATAGCATACCAGCGGATCTCCACTTCCAGGAGAGGAGACTCCATAGCTCAGAGAGCTGTCTCCACTCCCAGGAGAACACATGTGGGAGCATGGAGCTCCTTTTTGCTGAATATTTAAGCTTTAATGTGCCGCTAATGAGAAGTAGACAGTCTGGATCCTGCACTGAGATCTCACTGAATGTAGCTGTCTCCTCTGAAAACAGAAAATGGCTGGTATAAAATACTGCACATCATTTAGCAGCAACTGCATTGTGATTAATTCTCACAGTGTGTGCATGTATGTGTGAATATGCATGACTTTTCTTAAATTTTCACTGCAGTGACTGTCCTCGAGCTTTGACATTGATCATACTAACCCCTCCGCTACTGGAAAAGTGAGAAAAAATAATGAACAAAAAATGAAGTGTGGAGCGGGGATGTGTTGCAGACTTTCTTGCTGAACTCAGCCAACACAACACCCTTGGGTAGAATATTAGCCTTTGGAGAGAAAAATAAGAAAGATGAGTCATAGAAAAACATTTGTGCTTTTGGTTCATAGGAGCTCCCGCTGGCTGTGTTCAAGAAGCCCCACTGTTTCTGTACATGGACGTCCTCTCTGTTCAGTCTCAACCAGCAGACTGACAACCAGCAGTGTGTGGGGAACCTCACCGGCACCTCCACACCCACAGCACCCACTGAGCATGACTACCACTACCAGGTGTATCACACACCTGTGCTTGGTGAGATATTTCTGTCAATCATGTGCATGTGACAGGCTCTTGTTAAAAGCTCCAATCATGTAAAGCTTCATTCTGATTGGTTCTACAGAGTGAGATAGGGCACTGTAATAATTACCAGAGCGTGTCTGTATTTAAATCCCGCCTATTCTGCCATGTCAGTAATTTTTACGGATCACGCACAGCAGTTTAAGTTCCAGCCTCTCCTTCCTCCTGTAAAATGGCCTGTAAAAATAACCTCAGATAAAACCCGTCCATTCACTGACACTGTGAATATCGTGTCATTTCCTTTAGAGAGAACACTTGCACGATTGAGTACGAAATTGCTCTTGAAAGCAGTGTTCATCCCAAAAATCTCAACTCGCCATTTTGTCACCCTTGCAACCATACTACAATTTGTGTCATATGACATGTATTGTGTTACTTTTGCTCTGAAAGTGAATCCATTTTTTATTTTTATTTTCTTTTTATCTCTGCACCCCCACACTTTGATATATTCTGATCTGGTGCATTTCGGCTTTGTTTTACGGCTAAAACTGGCAACAAAAACTCTGTCCTTGTAGACTCCAGGTGCAAAGAGAGGATGTTTCTGCCTCAGAGATCCAGCTCCCTGGTGGCTCTTTCCAGTTTTCCTGGCGCAGGCAACACCTGGGTACGGCACCTGATCGAGCTCGCGACCGGCTACTACACTGGCAGCTTCTATTTCGACGGCACACTTTACAACAGAGGTGAGGCGAGGTGCCCTCCCCATTGTTCAAACGAGCATTTGAGTGAGTGTTCGTTGAAATATTGCCTCGCAGCTGACCATTATTCATTCATTTATTCATTGGTACCAGGTTTCAAAGGAGAAAAGGACTACTGGAAGAGTGGCCGCAGCATCTGCGTAAAGACCCATGAGAGTGGTCAAAAAGAGATTGAAATGTTCGATTCTGCCATCCTGCTGATTCGAAACCCTTACCGCTCCCTAGTGGCTGAATTCAACCGCAAGTGTGCCGGACATTTAGGACACGCTACAGACGCACAGTGGAAAAGCAAAGGTAATACAGTCCAATCCATAAATACATGATAGGGGAGTAGTTTATGGCTCTGCTGAAGGATGCTACTGCTGCATAATGTCCTGCTGTTGATGTTAGTTGAGTAGACCTGAGGGCATTCTGGGATTGTGACTGAGTGCATCATGAAGCAGTTAGGTTCACATATTCATAGTGAAGACTGCACTCTTAAGCTTTTATACCATGATCAGTAACATAACACATGTGCTTTCTGAAAGCTTTTCTATTGAGACATCTCTGACACATCGTTGTGTGAAGTCCTGTCACACAAAAAGCATTGTGGCACCATCTGTAACAACAAAATACAGCATGTTTGAAGGATCAGGTCACCCAAATTACAAAAGAAAAAAAACATTTTCTCACATACTGCGCCTCTATTTGTATCTCGCCTGGCTGAAAGTTGGCTTTATTTGTCCACATTTTGAGAATGTATTTTGGTTTTTCAGAGCCTCCACCAAAATAAATGAAAAGGGAAGGGAAGTGAATTTCGGATGCTCACGGCATTTAACTATTATACTAAAATAATTCAACAAGAACTTGTCTTTCCACAGTGTCCCAGTTACTCTGGATCAGGAGTTTTCACAATCTGACACTGTGGGCCCAATCAGACAATTCACAGACAAGTTGACAGACAGTTTTACATTTGATTGCTGAGGACTTTCCAGCTGCAAAAGTAATTGTCAGACCGTGACAACTGTCTAGTTGGCTGTTTTTCTTATCTGTTTCTGTGTCTGGTTGTGCTAAAAGGGCTATCAATTTTATGTCATCTCTTGATAGGCCAGTTTATTTTACACCTCTAACCATGTGGTGCCCACAATTTCTAGGTACCCCCCCAAGATGAAAACAAGTCCTCAATTCCTGCCATGATGCTAAGGACTCTCTAATATTTGAACCTAATCAAATTAATTTGACATTTCAAAAATATTCATAACGAGTCTGAACATTAATACAGCCCAAAGGAAGTTAATAATTCAATACTATGACTTTTCAAAGAAACTGAGATGGAATGATCAGAAAAGAGGTGTCAGGAGTCAGAGATCAAGGCTGAAACTCAAGATGTTGGCTTCTGGCAAAGCACCAGGGACGATGATCACAGGATTGAGTTTTATAAATGTTTTCAAGATGTACTGATCCCCCTCCTCACTTTACTAATAGTCAGCCAGAACCAAGCAAAGACCATTTGCAGATGAATAATTATCGTCCACTAAGTCTGTTACATAATGATTACAAAGTGTTTGCAAAGATGCTTGGAATGCATCTTGAGAGAGTGGTTTCATCTTTAATTTATATATAGATCAAGTGGGTTTCATTGCTGGCCGCCTCACCTCTAGTAACACGAGGAGACGTTTTCATATAAATGTCAAGAGCGGCATCAATTCAGCATCCAGCAGTGGCAATATCGTAGGGAGACTTTGACAGGATGGAAGGGACACATTTATTTTATACTTAATCAAAATTTGGCTTTGACATGATGTGTATACAGTGGGTTAAGGCTCTCTTTCTAATGGCAATATTATTGAAATGATTGATTCTTGAACTTTGAGATGTAATGGATGAAATTCTGAATATGAACCATTCCCCATAGATGCCACACCCAATTCTGTCACCCTGTTCAACAGTTAGTAAATCACAAATTACAAATCATATATCGCTTGATGAAAATAACTGCTGTCTAAAAGATCCACTGTACCCTCTTTCATCTGCAGAATGGCCAGAATTTGTCTCCAGCTACGCCCCCTGGTGGGCATCCCACACGCTGAGTTGGCTGAAGTTTGGACGGCGCCTGCTGGTGGTGCATTATGAGGAGCTGCAGAAGTCTCTCCTCCCACAGCTCCGTCTCATCACGGCCTTTCTGAACGTCACTATGACCGAGGAGAGGCTGCTTTGTGCTCAGAGCAACCAAGACGGGCATTTCAAGCGCTCTGGGGCCCCGCGGCCCTCCTTCGACCCGTTCACCCCTGATATGAGACAGATGATTGACCCCTTCATTCACACTGTCGACCAGGCACTGCAGAGCAGGAACTTTAGCAGACTTCCACAGGAATACCTCCCCAGATGATGATCTGAAAATGTCATACACACAGTCCTTTAAATGACTGGTCCAGCGGGGGTTTGCGAGAAAGAAGTTCTTTACAGAGTGCTCTGTTGGGAACAGACACACACTGGTTGATGTAAGTGGACCACCTGACTCTTTGATAAGTCAGACACACTGTGAATGGCTGTAGAGTCACATGGAAACACACTGGAGGTCACTGGAGAAAACATGACAATTCAATGTGAAATCCAATGGCGAACAGCAATGAAAGCCTCAGGGCAGGCACTGCCTCTGAGAGCCGCAAATATGACAAATACTCAGAGAGGATTTGACGTGATTTGTTGACCTGCAGAGTTGGGATTATCTAGCAAAGTGCCCGACTGCACAAATATGAGTGTAAATCCAGGACAGACTCATTTTGGTTGAAGAGGGTTCTCTGTGGCTTTATAATTTCACTTTAGTACATATTGTGTTCATAGCATACAGTACATCCATGTTAATAAAAATGACAAGTCATACTAACATAGATGAACAACCACAGTGTTACCATTATTCAGATTACACTGAATTTCTGTGGGAATCCGCTGGTTGCTACAGGTTTGCAATCATGATGGATAAAAGCCTCAGAGCTGCCACAGAGCTGTACGGACTCTCCATGCAACTAGTTTGACTGCACATGAACTCAGAAATATGTTTTGTGTTTTATGCTTTAAACTGTAAATGAAATCCAGCTTGTTTCTATCAGTATTTTATTTCATTAAATGCGTTCAGTTGTTCACACTTGCATTACTTGAACTTGTTTTTCACTTGGATGGCCCAACGTGATGCACTACAGCACCATCTCAACAGGTTTAATTTATTTAGCTGTTAGGGCTTCACACTGAGGCAGTGTGTCCAATGTTTGTGTACCCAGTGTCTAACAGAGGCTAAAAGAAAGCAGAATCTTATGTTCACCATACAAAGAGCAAAAGAACTGACATCTACCACTTAAATCACTACACTGGACTGGAAGAAAAGTGCCACCTGGTGGCTGAACTGCAGACATTGCAGTAAAATAAGCTTGCTCTGCTTTCATTAATTGTACTTCATGAAGGAACAAAATTATGACATGATTCTAAGATTTTTTCCTTTCTTAAAATCCATTATGTTGTGATCAGGCTTTAGTGCTAATATCTGAATAGCTAGGTAAAATCTAAGGATACCTGAGATGTATGTCACTGTATGAGGAGGGACACTGTCGAAACACTTCAACAAACCAATTCAGTGCAGCAGTCTGCAACAAATGCTTCCTTTTTGAAGCTTAGATTTACCTCTCTGACACTGAGACAAAGGTAGGATTCATGGCATGATTGATAAACTGGCCTGCACAGGTTCCATGATACTGTATCCACCCACTGTCACAAGCAAGATCGCAGTCCTTCCTAAGCTGGAAGTACCAAAATTGAATGTCACACCAAAATCCCATCCCTAGAAACAGCCTCAATCCCTGGATTTATGAGTTGCTCCACATCCCTGCTGTGTACAGTGCAGCGGTGTGCAGATGCTTCAGGTATGCATGCTGGCCTTCTTCCTTGAACACCAGTCAGAAACAGAGCACTGACTCTTATCAAGTGTGTGCAAAAAGAAGGAAAATTAGGGGCAGTGTTTTGATCTGGAAATGTAACTTTTTCTCAGGGAGATGATTTTGCAAAAGCAAAAGTATCGAAATAGAACTCAGGTGGAACAAGAGGGTGCTGTTAGCTGCTCTGGCTGACAGTGTAACATGATTGCGATCAGTGTTGTGAGCAGATTCATGTAGGGGGCAACATCACCTTAAATATTTTACCTACTCAACACATACACAAAACTACATAAATAGGGAGTTTAATTAGCTTATCCCTACTTGGTTTGCACAAAGTCCACAATATATCACAGTTACCTGATGATCAAGATTATTACTTTAAGTTTTTTTGTAAAATGAATGTTTTTGACCAGAAACATGGAGTATAATATGGTGCAGTGAAATAAATATGTGTAGCATATGAAAATCTAACTTTCCAATATGACAGTGAACAGACTGCACAAATTTGTCTATTACAAACAACAAAAACTATTTCCTTCAGAATCATTTTGAAAACGCTGCGATTCCAAACACATTCACATTCTACACGCAGTGGCTGTGTTGAGACAGTCTGTGAAAAGAATGCAACAGCAAATTTAAATTAACACTAAATAATTTGCTTCATGTTGTAAAAAACACTATAAACACAATGTGTATACATTTTCCTGTGTTTTGTAATAAATTATTACAAATTGTTGTACTTTTTTATGAAGAACATGTAATAATATGGTGCATTATGTAATAACCAACCAAGATGGATTTCTTATCGGTACACGTATTTTTTTATAATGAACCTAAATTAAACTTCCCAAATATTAAATTAGGCTCCTAGGACCTGTGTTGCCTCCCTTGGCGTTATAGCCGACCCCGATCTTAATCTAAATAGCTACATAAAAGCTGTAACAAGATCATCTTGTTATCTTTTTCTATAAATAAAGCCAAACTCAGCGACTTCATGTCAAATACCGACCTGGAGAAACTGATTCACGCTTTTATTTCTAGCAGGGTTGACAACAGCAATGGTTTATTGACAAGGCTCCCCAAAAACACCATCAAAAAGCTTACTCAAAATGCAGTTCATAAAAAAATGCAACTCTGATATTTTGTAATAGCCACTGTAATATGTAATCGTTTATTACAAAATATGGGGAAAAGTTTTGCATATTGGGTTCAGGTTGTTAATTACAAAATGCAGATATAGCTGCATAATGAAGTGAAAATGCATTACAAGTTATTGCATAATAAATGTGACATAAGGGATAGCCAAGTATCAATTAAGTTAAAACTGTTATAATCATTTATTTTCCATATTAACAATGGCTGTTTTATCATCTTTCAGTTCACTGTTTTGGTTCTCTGGTCTGCAACTATACAGTTTTGTCTCTGTCTCACTGCTCTCATCAGCGCTGTTCCCAGACACAACAGGCAGCTGTTACTTTACAGGTAGACAGACTATCATAGGGTATATTTGGTGACCGCATTTAGCAGCTCAAAGTGGAGTTAAAAGAACAGTGAAAATTGGACTTCCATTCGTCAGGTGATAAGAAACACACTGATACTGTTACTCCGTATCTGCTGTGTAAATAGGCAACTGTTTGTTGGCACGTTCCCCATATCAAATTTATAAGGTGACATGTCAGTGTTTATAGCTTGTTCCGTTGCCAAAAAAAAGAATACAGGTTGAAGTATTTGGGTTGCTGTAAGTGAGAAGGATTATATTTGCAGAATATATCTCTGAAGCTTCCCAGTGCAACAGCTACAACCTTTTAGTATAAATGAATTAAATAGGTAACATTTTACAGTAAGGGTACATTAATTCATGTTGCTTAATGCAGTAATAAGCAGGAAATGACAAACAGTCAGACGTGATCTGATGCTATCTAATGCTGTGAGTTGAAGGCTGGATGACAAGCCTGCAGGCTCATCATGTTGATTGTCTGTAACAGTTGTGTTATTCCCAGAGGGTCGAATGAGTTTGAGACTAAGCTTAATTAGTGAAGCAGTGCCATAAGGCCTCACAGTCAGGTGTCTGTCATAAACACCGGATGGACTGACAGCTAGTCTGGGTTATATTAAGACACACGACACCATCTGCTTCACAAATATGTGATGTCAAAAGTGATGTCTTTACTGGCTCTTTCTCTGGTTGACGTGCAAATGTAAACTGATTAAACATGCAAAAAAAGAGAAAGAGAATATAAATTTTACAAGGACAAAGCTCCAGTCAGTGGAAGAGACCAGAGGAAGGCAGGGGAGAGAGGATGTAGGCAGACTGCAGATAATGTTGAGGCCGAGCGAGCCTCCTCCCCCTGCCGTCACATGGACAGGAGTCAAGCTCGTTACTTGAGCAGCACAGCCAGCGAGATGAGCCAGTCCTGACAGCTCAGGAGGAATCTCAAAGGACACGCAATGTTAATATCAGTGAGCCTTCAGTCGAATGAAAAACCATCTTATTATAGACCACTTAAAACCTGTATGTAAAGGGAGAAAGTAACTAAGAACTTTTATTACGTAAAAGTACATTAAGGACTGTATGAGTTTTCAGGTACTTACTTTACTTGAGTATGTCAATTTTATGTTGCTTTAGACTTCTACTACTATTACTTTTGTTTCCACTGTATTGTTACTGCAATATATCAATACATGATCAATTTATATGATGCATTGTTACGGATTAAATTGACAGTATATAAAGTACTTAATATGAGGTTCACAATGACGAATTACAACCAAAATACTGCTTACACATTAAACAGACATTCTGCATGATCAGTACCTTTACTCTTAATGTCTAATATTTTGTTGATAACACTAAATTGTTACAGGTAACGACACCATACACATTATTCTTAAATACTGTATGTAAACGTGTTAAAGTGTACAGTATATGGGCTGGGCAGCATCACGGACGCAATATTACTGAAATAACAAAGATGCTGCCAGGATTATATCTATGCTACATTCTATTTATGGTGCTGTTTTTCAAACTGTGTGTGCACTAGGTGACAGTGCCACCCTGTGATAAAGCCCGTTATATTGTGTTACCAAAATAGCATGACCTCAGTCCTTAACAAGCACCCACGCAGTTCAGACAGACACATGTTGTTTACCTCATTTGCAGCCTCTCTACTCTCATCAGCGTGAGGACGCTGCCACAGCAATGGATTACATTTATGGCTGATGAGGAAAAACTGGGGATGAACCTGTCTATGTGTATATGTAATTGTAGGCAGGCTGGATAGCATATCACAGTACACCGAGATCACAAGTAATTTCATGACATGGCTTATTTAGCTTTTTTAAGAGATTGTTTGAAAAATGTACTTGTTTTTGGACTTTGCATTGTTTCATTAAACCTACAGTATAGTATTATTGTGTTCTCACTCATTCTATGTTTCATATTTATGTCTGTCTTTCCGCTAAGCCAACGCCAGGGAACACAAAGTGGAGATCGTCAGTACAATCATTGGGCCTATTGACAACTACTTCCTGATACCCTATTAGTTCAGTTCAAATGTGATTCCAGAGTCCATTTTGAACTGCAGCTTGTGTGCTTTTTAATGGTTTACAAGCAGTTTACATAAACAGAGCGTTTTTTATAATGTGTTAGTGAACCTAATGTCATCTATTTAACCCTAAATATTTTGTCATCTTTTCTTTTCCCAACATTCATCAATTCTATGAAATTCACAACTGTAACTGAATGGATACTCCAAGATGACTGGATGATTCAGGTTATAACAGAATGCATTCAGTGCTCCAGAGTGAGCTGAGAGTCTTCTGCTCTAAGGATTTCAGACTTAATGAATGCTGGAAGAAAACAGATAACAGCTGCTGATGCCTCTAATGAGAAGTAGATGGTATTTGGAGTCTGTCCTTCCAACTGGACTGATGTTAGTCCCACTGTTCCTCACTTGCAAAGAATCAATTTTGAGAATAACTTATGTAGAAAGCTTCCATAATTCATTTTCTTTTTCTTTTTAAACCAAGACTGACATATCGGCATAGTCATAATAACGCAGATTACAAAGCCCATAACAACAACAACTATCACCCAAATGCCTTTTTAGTTTGTAATCAGGAACAATGAATGTGGAGAAAAGCCCAGTGTGTGTATGAACTCTCACTGCAGTACCTGGTACATATGGCACATACTGTGTATACCTTTGCTGCTTGTGAGTACTGAACCAAAATGAAGGAACATATTTGAATGATTCTTCCGTGAGTAGTAAATCAGTCAGTTAGTTATTAAATCCCAGCATGCTACTACAAAATCAGGGAGTGAACTTTTAAAACCACTGCTGCAGTTACACTTTATAATAAAGGTACAAAACGCATGCTTAAAGTGGCTATAATCAAGGTTTTGCATTTTAGCAATGGATCACATCACCAGATATGTGTAGTCATACATAGAGAAGGATCAAATTAAATCAGGTTTATTGTCACATACATATACACAATCACTTAATCTAACAGAAATGTTTTTGATGGTAGTGGTTATCCCGATTCTGCTGCTCCTCTGTTTTAATTGACTCTCATATTGTAGATTTCAGCTACAGCTATTTTCAGCAAAAAAGCTAAAAAGAAACACTACATGCAACCAATGTATTCATTCAAACATTAGTTAGGATTATTTAACCACATGTTTTGCACCACTATTCCTAAGTGTTACCACTTGTGCTTTCAGTAGTTGGACTAGTAGTATTTTCATGATGTAATCAGCTTTGCCAACCATCCCGGCACACAAAGGGACATCAGAATGAACACTGATTATGTCAGAAGTTAAGGCGGCATTTCTCAATCAAACAAGCTGCAGGCTCAATCACACAATAGGTCCATGTCAGAAAGCCCGGGCCCCTCTGTTCACCCGTGGGTGTTTAATCAGACAACCTAATCAAAGACACATTCTTGACTGATCTGTCCAGTTTGAAGTGTGTTCGATTATCTGCTAGGTAAAATGACTGGTTTTGTCAATAGAGTCCGGTGGGCTGTAGCGCTCAATTGTTTTGGCCTGAGATGCCGGTGCTCTAGTTCAACATCTAGTAGCAGTGAATTTAATATATAACCTTTAAGGGACATCAAACTTTGTACCACAGTTTGAATTCCAACCAAACACTGCACTGACTCCTCTGAGCTAATCCTTTCTAGTTAAAGATGTATTTATCAGTTCAGTCTTTGGCTGAAATAAATACCTGCAGTGACCTCTGTTATACTTTATAAAAGCAACACAGAGCTTACTCTGAAGAAGGTAAAGTATTACTTACTCTCCTCCCTCTCTACTCATCAACAGGAGGTCCAGTGTTTTCCATCGACACCTGCTCTGTGGACACATGAAGTTCACACATATCTTGATGAAAATCAAAACATTGCTTTTCAAAAGTACAGAAAACATGACAGACATGGCTATATTACAGCTTCTGTCCTGGCTAGCTATTCCTCAAACATACGAGCCTTGGTAAAATATGTGATAGCCAACAGCAGAGTCAGGTTTTAGGACAAACACAGACAGAGGCTGCTGTTTTGTTTGTTGCCACTATTCCCCAGCAATCCAACCTTTCTTTTTATGGTTTCTTTTACGTTGTGAAGATAAATCAGCAGGAGCTACAGGAAAGATAAGCCACAAAAAAAAGCCCTGAACCATTAAACCTTCAGATGCTGCCTACATGCTGGGTGCTGTAGCTTCTAGCATCATCTCCCAGCCGTGCTGGTAATACTTTATGATTACATGTCCGGATGGGCTGTAGACTCTACCTCCTGTGAGCTGGATAGCTTCGCTGTTATAGTCACTTTTCACATTTTACTCACTGATTAAAAAAACTGAAGATTTAAGCCTCCTCTTCAAATAGGAATCCTGTTTAGTTGCTTCAGCACCCTACCAGCATGTGTTCAGGTTAGGACGCATGGATGATAGATATTCCAAGGTTCCCACTCTCAACAAAATCATTTTCGAGGACTTCTCCAGTTTTTCTCCTTTCTCTCTCAACACAGGACAGCACTTGCTCACTATGGTGGTCAGTGTTTATGTTACACTCCATGTTAGCTCACTTTCGTGGCAATATTTCCACTGCGCCCCCAGCGGAGCACAAGTAACAGTTCAAATCAAGTAGAATGTATCTTATTTTACAGAACATTCATCTTCTTACCTATTAGTCTATTAAAGGAAATTTAGAAAGTAGTCTGCCTGTCCATTGCATGTAAAATTAACTATTATAAACCACGACAACAAATGTAATCTGAGTTAGAGGGTAAAATGCAATTAAAATTTCCACGATATTTGGTGACTTTAATCAATTTCCAGGTGTTTCTATGACTGGAAAACAAGTCTCTAAATTTTCCAGATATTCCAGGACACATGGAACCGTGCATTTGCCATAAATTGAAGAAACGTGCACAAAACCAAAACAAGAGCAGTAAAAGTGTTTCTGACCTTCAGGAAATTTGCCATTAATGAAAACCTCAACTTACCATTCTTCATCCCGACATTATACCTACTGTCAGTGATCCCCACATTCCCACAGAGAAGCAGCCTGACTTTTAAAGGCTGTTAGAAGTGACCTCTCTCATACAAGAGTTACTGAAAGGTTATAAACAACGTGCCGCTCCACACAGCCACTGCAGTTGCAGCATTTGGCTTGTTACCCAACAAATTAAAAGAGTAATTATTCATTATAATAATGACAGTGATGTATGGCTCAGAGTTCATCAATCTTGGCACATACTCCAGTTACTGTGCAGTAATTATCTATGAAAAGCACTATCTGCCCTGTGCCGTTTTCTATTTTTAAGTAGTGATTCAATGTGGCAGACAAACTCTAACCACTTTATATGGTATATAAACAGCGCCATTATGACCTTGAACTGACCTGTAGGGGGACATTTTAGGCCAACAACCAGGCTAGCAGTTGTGTCAGGCTAGGAACAGCAGTGCTTTTAGCTAACTGCTAACTTGCTTATAATGGAAATGCTAACAGTGACGTTTAGCAGGTATAATGCTTACCATGTTCACCGTCATACTTTAGCATGTTAGCACGCTAACATTCGCTAATTAACGCTAACACACAGTACAGCTGAGGCCGCTGGGAATGTCATTAACGCTGTAAACGTGTTTACTGTCAATGGTCTCTCCTGTTGAACTTCACCTGTGTCACTTCACTGTCCGCTACAACTGTAGGACACCGCAAAACTAATACGCCGTCATAGTAAACTGACAACAAACAATCATTCCGCCAATCTAAACCGTAAACACCACAGACAAGGTGAACAGCTCTATGTAGTTCCCTTATAAAACAAAGATTCAAACATGAATTATATGTATTTAGAATGAATACAATTATGTAAATAATCCTAATAAACATTACTAAAGGTGGTCTTCAAAATAAATAAATATTAATAATAATAATAAATTAGCTTCACAGGTATTAAACCAAAACTTTTATCCAATGGTTGCTCTATATGAAGGGTTCGCCAAAATTATTGCAATTGATCCTGAGAGAGACATGAATGTACCAAATCTCAAGGCAATACATACAATATAGTTGAGACATATCATTTAAAAGCACAAATGTCAACCACATGGTGGCACTAGAGGAAAGGTCATGGGATCACTAAAGCCATTAGGGTTTTTAGACTGTGGTTCGGGAACCATGAATTTCTGAACAAACATTTTGTGGCAGTCTGTCCAGTAGATGTAAACACGTAAAAACTTTGACCTTCTTGTGACACTGGGGAAAATGCTCACCAAAGTCATCAGGATTCATCCTACAGGGCAGTGGTTCCCAACCTGGGGTTCAGGACCCCCACACAAGGCTTGTAAGAAATCTTTAAAAATATACACAGTAGGCCTATATTCTGCATTTAGTTCACTTCTGTGAAGAAATGTAAATGTATAATAGATCAATGGCCAAGCATCAGGGAGAAGAAAACACTGAACTTGTCAAAGAAGAAGCCTATTAAGTGTGGTTGTTAAATATAACATTTAAAAATCAATAATACAGACAGAGAATTGTATAAAGAGTTCTCTAAACAGGAAATAATCTGCTCAATATTCGTCTAAATCACTTGTTTTACACAAACATCCTGCAGTTACTGAGTTCACTGTTTGGGTTCATTGTACAGTTTTTAATATAATATGAAAAATTCATAAAATATGTCACTTATTCAGGGGTTGTCAGTTTACTCAATGATAGTAAAGGGGTCCCTGAGGGAAGAAGGTGTGGAACCACTGCTCCAGGGACTGTGTAATAAAACTGTTTGTGGCAGTCAATCCAATAGTCGTCCCTGAGCTACACTGCTAGTGTGGCTGAAAAAGGCTGTGTTGTCAGTTTTTATAGACACATACTGCAGGTATGTGTTTTGACAGTGTAATTTCCTTGCAGTGGTTCATTGTTTGATTCTAACAGCACTTTGCTTTACATATTTGGGTAAATACTCAGTAATCAGTGAAGTGGCACATGCAAACACATACAAACACACATATCATTTTCACTTTGTACAATGGGGCAATGTTGATTGCGTGCTGATTCTCAGACAGCCCCGACACAACACTGGCTGGTCTTGGAAATAAATCAGCGATGAACCACAAAGGTAATGGAACACATCTTCATAAGATCATACACACTCCATCAGGCTATTTGCATAAAGCGACTTACGAAACCCAGCTGCAGTGACAAAAACAAAATCACTGCAGTCTGTCAAGATTCAAAAACGTGTATTACTGTCACCTGCTGGTAGATCTCTGTGGGTAAGAGCAATGTCAGACTAATTCGCACTGACAGCAAGGCAGCCAGAGGAGCCCGTTCTTCCTCTGAACTTGTAAACACAGTGGTTCTGCAAATTAACCTCATTTACATCTTTAAGCTGCTGCGGTGGCTCACTTCAGCCCACAGCTGGGCACAATCCCACCACGTCTGTTTACTCTCTCTGCCACTTTTAATACTGTGATGGGTTTTATTCTCTGTATGGCAATCGAGAAACTTAAACAGGAGTCCAATAATAACAAAAGGAAAAGTCTGCTTATTTCTATGAGAGAAAATGCTGCCAACCCAGCAGCACTGCAGTGGTAGCTGATATTATTTAAGGAGGGGCAGGGCTGTCAATATGCAGTGACTCACATATCACAGAAAAACATGTTTTTCTCACTTACCTGCAGTGGTGAAGATAGCTTTAGTTGGTTATGGTGCAGGTTTTGAGCTATCATTTCTGCCCCCAACACAAAACAAGATGTATTTTCACTTTTATTTTACAATTACAATTTCATGGTTACTTTTCAAGTTAACATTTCACATAAAACACATGATGAGCTGATAAAAACACTAGGTCTGCAACATCATTTTTGCAATCACAATTTCAATTTTCACTGGAAATAAATAAATAAATTATATATATATAATTATATATATATTAAAATTGGTATGATGTAACATTTGTTATGGTTTTTGTCTATACCAAACAAACTCTTATTTATTTTATCTATTATTATAATTCCGTTATGGCAAACACCTTTCATCAAAACAGTACAGCTCCTTGCAATTTGGATGCACTTGGCCACATCCTGATTTCAATAATAGTGCAGTTAATTGTGCAACCCTAAAAAAGACTACATTTGTAACCTTGTACAAAAGTGATGTGTCCCTTGTCACATTCCAACAGAAAATACACTTATTTTTACAATCTCCCAAGTAGAAGTGCAGAAAAAACTCTAGTTAAAGTAGAAGTGTGGATTCTTTACTCAAGTGAAAGTACGGGCTCTGAAATGAAGTCAGAGTATAAAATTAAAAAAAACTCCCTGGTTTCTCTGCCGGACATTTCTAGCAGCTGTGTCTGTGTCTGTGTTTTCCTCTCTTGTCTGTTTCGACTTGTGTGTCATGTGGGATGTGCACTGGTCTTGATGTTGGGAAGGTGTGCTATGATGCAAAAAAAGAAATAAACATTCTACTCAAATGCATGAAAACTCTTCTGTTTAGAAAATGTAAGGTGTAGAAAGTACAGAGATTTGTGTAAATATGTAGGGGGTAAAAGTGAAACGTTGTCAGGAAATAAGTACAAATATAGTACAGATACCTGAAAAAACATACAGTAATAAAGTATTTGCACTACATTACTTTCCACCTCTGCATATCAGATTCCCCTAAACTTTTCTCAGATGGTTTTAACAATATTTCACATAAAGATTCAGTCCAAACTCCAAAAAGTTGACCCCTCAGATTTAACTGGTGACCCTTTGGACATAGCCAGACCCCCCAAGAAACCACTACACTGTATAAAGTAGTTCCACTTGTTTCAACAGTAATATTCTGCTTGATGCATCAGTATTAAGAATGGAACATACTGAATGAATCTCTCTTACCTAAAGGATCTGAATGCTTCTGTTTCCAGGACTGTGTAGGTGTACACAGATGTGCTTGATTGACAACTCTCCTGTTAGTTCTGTTGCATCTGTTAGAGTGTCTCACCTGTTTTTTTAATTGTTCTGTATTTTAGTTGATGTCATTTATTGTACTTTTAATTGCTAATTGATTTTATTTTGTTATAGTCCTGAAATGCTGTTTATGTAAATCACCATGTAACTTTGTTTCAAAGGGTGCTGTATGAATAAATCATCATTATGATAATATTATTTAGTACATGGAATTTGGGGAGTTAATATAACTGAGGTCACATAACTGCTCAAAAGCCATGTGAGAGCGTAGGACCTTGAAAAAAATTCAGCAGCAACTCTTTCCACAGTCAGCATCCCTGTTACTCTGCATAGTAGACAGCGGTTTAGTAAAAGGTATACCCACTTATTTTTCAGTTGGCATTCAGTATAAACTCCCCACTGATCCTCATCATTCATAGCTGTCCAATTTTCATGAGTGGAAGGCGTAAGGAAAAAGGAATAATTCAATCCAAATGCATAATTATGTAGTTCTTCAGTCATCTGTGGGCCAGTATTGATCTGCACCTCTTCTGTAGCTAAGGTTCATTTCATAATAATCCTTACTCTTTGAAGTCAATCAGATGCTAATGATCCATTTTTGGGTGAACTGAATATACAATACTAGTTTTACATGTCACTGTTTATAATGCATGGCATTTATTCTTGACTGTACAGACTGCTTAAATTTGGGCATAAATTTAAAATAGAATTTAAAATCCTCCTCCTCCCCTACTTCCATGGTCAGGCTACCGCCTATCTTAAATAGCTCTAGTACCCCCTTATTCCTCTAGAAACTGGTTGCGTTCTCTGATGCTGGCTACTTGTGGTTCCTATAGTTCTAAAGTAGAAGAGGAGCCAGAGCCTTCAGCCTGCCAGCTCTCTTCCATTTAACGAGTAGGCCGTTAAGATGTTCCTCTTTGATACAACACACCGCAAGCCTTATAGTTGCTGGATCAGGTGAGTCTGAACCATCATGCCCCCTGTTATGGTGCTATAGGCCAGACCAGTTGGGGATTTGCCCATGAGGCACTGAGCCCCTCTCTTCCTCTCCCTCCCTCTTTCTGACACATTCATGCCCATGGTAAGGCATCGTTCTAACTTCACTTCTTCTTGTGCTTCTGTCTCGGCATGTTCTCATGGACCAAAACATTTTAACATGTCACAGTAGGGAAGCCATGAATGATGCTATTCATTAGGCTGCTTCAGTCAGGGCTCCTGGTAGACTATCCAATGGTTTACTGGGACACTACAATAGAACGGACGCCCTCATTAATGTTACGTTAGTAACCGTTTGTGAAAAAGAGCAGGGTCCTCCGCGTTTGTTTACAACTATTCATTCCAAAAAAGAGGATCTTTGAATGTTGACAGGGGTAGAGTGGTGGAAAAGAAATATTTTTTAACTGGAGAACCCAATTTTGTAAAATAACAACATTTTCAATTTTACGAGAATGTAACGCTTTCAGTGGAATTTCTGCAGAAAACTGCCATACTATTCTGTTAGGGTTAAGGAAAGTTGGACATTTTCTCATGGATCCATACTGACTCATATAAGACTAACAGTCAGGCAGGCTGGTTACCGCTTAGCATCAACACTGGGAAGCTGTCTGAGGATGCTACACCTGACCAGGAATATCTGTACACATATCTCCCTATAATCCACAGCCCCGACTTCTGTGGATAACAATGACATGATAACATATTAGCTTAGTGAGTTTGAGGTGGCTGGTAGGCAGAAGTTTTTTTAGATTATGACGAGTCAGGATATGCGGAATAGGCGTATTGGTGCATTTAGGAATAGTTTACGTTTAACATTTCGGTTTTAATTCCAAATTAAGATTGTATTCTGCTGGAATCTGACACTATGTGTTTTCTGTATGTTAAAGATTTTCCTTTCATTAATAAAGCACACTAACAGGGACTTGAGGCTATGTACAGGAAAGCTGAGAAACCAGTGGTATGAATGGAGGGTGGATTGGTGGTTAGGCATTGTGTTAATGTGCCATTCAAGCCGTTAATGTTGCGCTGTCCACATCTCCACAAGATTGGCGCTGGAGCTCTCTCTGGTCGATGAGGCAGCACTTGCAGGTCTTTTTCATCATCAAGCTGACAGTCGAGCTCTGCACATAAGTGTTAGACCTGAGGGATACCACAGACCACAGAGAATAAATATTACTGACTCAAGCTGAGGAACATCTGGAGACGGACAGTAAGCTGTAGTCTTATTTTCAGTTTTTACAACACACGGCGACTGTACATCGGGTTTATCAGTGCACAAGCGGCCTCTGAGTATGAAGAGCTGTCAGTCGCTTTCGCAGCCCTGAAATGTTTCCATCCTCTGTGCTCTGGGCTTGAACTACTTTTTCGTCTCCTTTACCGCTGCAGACACAGCAGCCTCTGTCTCGTGTTCCAACAGCTAATTTCTGACACAGGCATGGTCCTCGTCCATTTATTATCTTACTCTTGAGAACGAGCCGCAGTGAACGGCTGTACGCTCCGTCTGCTGGCACTGATGGATGTCTGTCTGACAGGCCTGTTGCCGCGAGGCAGCAGCAGCACTTGTGTGTTTGCGTCTCGTGTGCCAGGCACCCAGTAAGCTGTGAGGGGGAAGGAGACATCTGTATATTCAAGTTTTCTACTCCTGCAATGTGCTGCTCACTGTGCATGGCAGGACACGAGTATATATATATATATCAATAATGAAAAGATTATTAAACTTACACTTCTGAAATTGTATCTTGAACATGACAAAGAGTCAGCAGTCATGCTAGCTTAGGGAACTTTGAGATAAATGCTAATGCTATTGTCATGCTAACATGCTCACAGTGACAATGCTAACATGCTGATGTTTATTCCAGGTCTAATATTCACCATGTTCACCATCTTAGCTTAGCGTCTGAGCTTAATTTAGCTGATTAGCACTAAACACAGCTGGGGCTGATGGGAAAGTGGCCTCATTTGTTTGTCAGGTTAGTGTTGCATTGGACTGATGATGGCGCTATATGAAATGTTAGTTTACCTAAGTTGTTAGAGTTTATCCTGAGGGGACCACGAATGTCCGTACAAAATGTCACAGCGGAGCGACCAACAGGCAGGCCGACATCGGCGCCCAGCCACACTGCTAGCATGGCTAACAATGTGCGCTAGCTACAGGTGAATTTTATACTGTGTTTCTAAAACAACCTCCTATTTTGGTTTAGGTAAGTAAGGTAAGTACGTAATATATAGCCCTGATTTATTTTTCTTTGGGACATAATTATTGTTATGTGTGGTATTATTGTGTGCCATGTAATCCCCTGTGGTATGGACCATTTCAGTGGTATGTAAGTAAAATGAAAAATATATTCATTCAGTTATTTATTCCACAATCAGTAGACACAAACTAAAATAAACTACATTTTAGCTATGTATACATCTATTTTCTTTGCATGTGGATATTGAAAAAGCATAAAAACTGAAAGTGCATATACTGACACGCACTCACAAATTTACACACACTTATATTTTCAGCCATAGCCTGTGGTTGAGTTTGTGTGTTTTCAAGCCTCATTTGCAACATTTGAGAAGCTCGTTTTTTTTCTCTCTCTCTCAATGTGAGATTCCCGGAGGCCATTTACAGAGACACAGTCAGCAGATTCTGGCAACATGTACGAGCATGATGTTTATTTTACCCATCAGAAATCAAAGTCGTCTTTGTGCCCAGCCAGGGTTGCATTCCCAGGCTTCAGAGAGGTCTCTCTGAGCTCAGCGTGGTTGAATCACAGTCACAGGGATTTCAAAACAGCTGGGAAGCTTCGTCCAAAACCCTCACGCACAACGCCGCAGTGAGACACCTCAGCAGAGTGGAGGGGGGAGAGTGGGGGTTATTATGTGGAAATGGTTAATGAAGTGGAAGCAGGTTATTTCATCTTGTAATGCTGTAAACTGCTGGTATCCGGTTTTTGACTGCAGTTCATTTAATAGGTGTATGTTTTTATTTGATTATTTGTTTTTCTTTACATTATGACAGCACCTATTGCACAATTATTCCCGCATGTAGTAATGCTCAAAAACAAAAAGGCATCATGCTGCGTTCATGTCATGTGGGGAAATTATGTGGTGGCTAAGAATTGGAAAGGTTCGGATTTGAAGCACTTTGAAGCTTTAAAGATGGTGATTGCACTTGTAGGTTTTGGATTCTCCTCATAAGCTTTTTCACATGTGCACTTGGTTACGGAGTTCGTGTTTAACAGAAAGCCAAACATAGAAATGTAAACCACAAATGACAAATCCAGCGAGTTGTACGTCCGTGTGCTATTTTTTCATGTCAGCAAAAAGTGACTGAGGTCATACAGTTCTTTTTGGTTTATTTAAAGCTGAATGTATCATTTTCTGCCTTCCTTGTTTTCCTTTCCTTGACACCAGGACTGAGGAAGAGAAATCAAAGTGCGCCATTGAGCCTCAGTTCTGGTGACCCAAAAGCTCAGCTGAATGGCTTTCTCAAATACCAAGAAGCTCTTATTTACTCTCTGACCCGTATGACATGAATGCAGCATAGTTGCTGAAGAGGATCTCACAGTAATCCATTTACCTGGGTTGTTTTTAACCTGTGACCCTCCAAAACACAGCAACTTAGTAGAATTTGTTTTGGTAAAATTCAAACACTTTAACTACTACTACTAGTATTTATGAGCAGTATATTAACAATTAATTGTTTTTAATGTATTTGTAAGCTGATATAAGCACATTTATTTATATATACACACGTGTTTAAATATACACACTGAGCTCAGAGGTTGATTTTTGACCTTAGGAATAGTAAAAAACATTTAACTCAAGGGCCACTTACTGTTCTAAATTTCCTCTGGAGCTTTCAGCTGCATCTCAGTAATAGTAGATAGATACTTTATTGTCCTTCACAGGACATTTGTCACCGCGTCTGTACGTAACTTTCAGACATACATACATAGATANNNNACGACATAACAACAAGAGTAAACAATTAATGCAGCACATTTAGCACATTGAACCCTCCCTGTCCTGTGCGTAGCACCTACCCACGGCGGTTACCGGGATGCCGGTGGCCTTCATCAGCAGATGGAGTTTGCTCAGTTGCCAGAGAGTGAAGAAGCGTTTATAAGTAAGTACATATGAGTAAATAAAACAGATCAATACTATATATTCTGTATTTATATTAAAGCTGCAGCAGGTCATTCAGGGTCATTTATAAAAATAACTTTTTGTCATATTTGCTGAAACGCACTATATCCTGACAGTAGTACATGAGGCAGATAATCTGTGAAAAAATCTGGTTTCTCTGGGTTTTGTTTTAGTCTTAATTGTATTTGCAAGATTATGCTGGGCTGGAACGAAAATAACCAATCAGAGCTGAGAAAGATAGTTTAATTCGCAGTTTCATTTATTTACTGATAAAGTTTCAGCAAATATTCATATTTAATAAAAAAAAGTTATTTTTATAAGAATTACCTACTGCAGCTTTAAATATGAAGATATTATTATCCTTTATTGTCATTCATTCATTATTTGTATATACATAACTTACAAATGGTCTTTTAATAATCTACAAATACATTATAGTGTTTTAAATAATTTAAACAACTTCTTAAAAATCCCATCGAAACATATATTGAGACACATATACAAATAGTCTGCCTGGAACAATAATATGTCTGATATGTTTTTCTGCTAATAAAATAAAATAAAATCTTCTTCTACCTCATTAAAACTTCCAGAATCTCTGAATACACAAATGTGGTTCATTTCTAAAGTTCTGCTGCTCGTGGACACAAGATGTCTCCTACTCACTGTAAAGTCATTCTCAGTGATGTGTGCACTGTGTCTTTAAGTTTCCACATCACCACTGCTACAAGTCGCAACTGGACCAGGACTGACTCCTAACTATTGTGATGTCACAAATCATGCTGGTAGGCCCCGCCCCTTAAAATCAGATTTTCAATGAGCACAGAGAAACTTTCCACTTTCAGCAGATGAATGTGAAAACATCCTTCTAGAGTCAAACTCTGCACAGACAGCATTCAAACATCACACTGTAGGAACAGGAACAAACAGTGATTTTTGACTGGAGGGGGCCTTTAAAAATGCTAAATTAGGAGATAATTATGACAATGAAATGTTAATTCCTTCACTATTCTGTATTGACATAATTGATAATAATATTGTCTTGTAGTACTTGTCTTGAGTCTTTGAAACACATTCTGTTGTCACACTTCAAACTTACACGCATTCAGCTGATGTACAGGAGACATAATGGGAAGCAAAGGCTCATGTAGTTTTCTGCTTTATTGTTAACATAAGTATGCAGACGGGTGTATTTCCTCTGTGTAGGCTACAGTGGCTGCTGACTAACATACATTACCTCCTACCCAACATGTGGATGGTTTGTTCAGTACGAATGTGTTTGATCCCACCAGCGTTTTCCACTGATTTGTGAACAATAATCAAAGATCTAAAGCAGGCCTTTGATCCTCCATTCATAGCCTTTAAAGCCCTGACAGCAGCCAGTCCCATACCAGCCCTAATCTGGGACAAAATCAAACTCATGTTATGACAGCTCGAATCAAAACTGTTGAATTGTCTCAAATCTTTTATTGTGTATTACCATGTGATATGCAGTCTTCTGTCAATACCTTATTATAATGTATGTATAAATATTTAGAAATTTAGACACATTATTCATGACAGAGCAGATGATTCTTGTGGTCTTATCTGTTTTATTCAAAGGATGGCACCTCTGAATGCTAAATGCTAGCATGGTCTGCTCAGCTATGGAAGGAAAAATCTCACTCTGTATTCATACAAACAAGAAAAACAAACATAAATTGACTTCTTAGTATTAGTTTTATTCCACAGGCGTTTTCTGAGGCGAAATTCATGAAATTTCCAACATTTACCAGGAACAAATGTTTATATTGCACAGTTCGGGAAGAGGCACAGGTGACGGTCAGTCAGAAACATCATTAGGACGAGACAGAGTTACTATCAGCTGAGATTTTGACAGTGGGATGTAATATTATGTTCTATCAATGAGTGAATTGAGCTGAAATTGATCTAAAAAAGCTTTACTCATCATAAATATACACATTCATCAATTCTATTTCAGTAGTTTTTGTGTATTTATGTATTGTAAATATATTTCCAAATATACTGTTTTCTCTCTGATGGGATTATTTATCTGTACTGTTTATTTACACTATTTCTCCACTATTATATGTTTTGTTGGACTCAGATAAGTGCTCATGAAAAAGATCATTCATTGTGTTAATTAGATTGCGAAAACCATGTGCCTTAAAGTTTTCTGAAGGATTTTTAATTTCCTTACTTACGATAACACTACCAAACTCAAATAACTTAAACAGGAAAAAACTCACCTACAGCTACACACAGGACACGTTAATGAGTACTAATGTAATCCTCATGCCAGTGCTTATTTGATTCCTAGGACCAGAGACCAGAGAAATTGAAACACTTGGAGAGATGGGAAATCAAAAGTGCTGGTGCATATAACAAAAGCTATAGAATGTCTGACAACAGCTTTATAATGCAATTAGTCATGGCTAACCAGAAAGCATGTAATCCAGTTATCGCCAGGAGGACTTTTATTTTGAAAATGCACAAATGAAATCACTGCAGTGTCATCAAGTATCAGTCAGTAACATGACCTCCTAGTTAGACGTGACTTAAGAAATGAACTCGTTTGATGGCGTTGCTCGATATGTGGAGCTTTAACGCAGCAGTCTCCAAGGTGCTATGAATGTTTTATAGAGCGGAGTTCATGCAAAGTGTTGCTAGTGGATGATGGGAGCAGATAGGACGCGCAGCCAGCGGTGGCCCGGGCTGAGCTCCGTGCTTTGTTCCCGGATCGCGGGGTTAATGGTTTTCCGTACTGGGTGGTGAGGGAGGAGTGGTGCAGGTTTTTCAAGCATTCTGTGTCGGAAAATTAGGATGCAGCCTCTGTTGTCAGAGCCGGGGAGCTGTCTGCCACTTTCCCAGCAGCCCTTGGGCCGGTGACAGGGAGATGGATGATATCTGCAGCCTGGCCGCACTGCTCCCCCAACGCACACAAACACACACACACACACACACACACACTGTCTCTAGTTCTCTCTCTCACACACACAAATAGAGCAAAACAAAAGCACACCTACACACACTCTTTTTCCTCCCTTTCTTACCCTCTCCTCGTATTCTCTTTTCCTCTGATACACACACACACACATACACATGAGTATTTGTCTAATACACCTCTCTCTTTGTTGCCTTTGGCAACAAAACCAATATCCTACATATCAAGGGGAATGAAAACCTCTCAAGTGAAAACAATGAAAAGGCGAAGCTGCAGGATTCCTTCATTGTTTGCTTACATGGAATAAAACATTACATTTCTAAATAACCAAGCACAGAACACATTCAACATTTATTGACATTTATTGAAATCACTTTATTTACAGTATGGAATAGATATTGTAAAGACTACTATTATTACATTGTTTGTCACATAAAATACAGGAAACTTATTTGTGAATGAATGCATTTTGGAAACGTACAGCAAGTCAAATATTTTATCAACAGAGAAAACTGCATGATCCCAAATACTACGGCATCTCAGCTAGCATAACTCAGCAGATAGCATTACTTATCTGAATTCAAGAAAACACACACTTGTACTGTCCTTCACTGTAGATATGGCATTGGGAGGGAGGCTGGACTTGAACCTGAAAATATGTGTGTGTGTGTGTGTGCATTACAGCAGCGTAAAGTGTACGAGTGTGTGCATGTGTGTGGGTGTTACGTCCTTAAAAGAAGTCCATCCCTCTCTCCTCCTCTCTCTCTCATTGTCCTTACCTGCTATCCCGCTCTCCGCCACGCTGCTGATGTTCCCGCAGTCGGGACCGAATCCAGCGGCTGTGTCACCTGAGCAACAGCCGCCGCATACTAATGAGGAGCCGAGGGGAGGGGGAGCTTGACTCTGCTCTGCTCCGTGCTGGCAGGAAACGCCCCCCCCCCCGCTCTCCATCAACACCCCACCAGCCGCCCACCACCACCACCACCAACTTTTCTTTCTCTCCTCTTCCTCTCTTATCACCCTGGAAGCAAATAGAAGAGAGAATGGGGGAGAGAGTGATAAAAAAGGCTGAATGACTGTGGAAAAGACCACAGGAGAGAGAGAAGGGACAAATAAGGTGAGCAGGTGGAGTTGGAGACGGTGGAAAGGAAAGGAGGAGGAGGGAGGAGGGAGATGTGAGTTATGGATAGAGCGACGCAACTAATAAAACGTCAAGCTGAATTAACTTACTGCTGTTCCTAACGTTCAATGGAATCTCGATCATTTTGGGCATTGCGATGTCAGATATGGAGGCTATTAAAGCCTTATTGTCCTCCAAAACTTTCATCTTAAAATGCAGAATATGCACAACTTTATTATAACATTTCCTCATCCCTTGACTATTATTTAAATTAATTACACCATTTGTGGATTTACCCCTCAATCTTCTGGTTATCGATGAGAGAATCGGTAAAGGAAGAGGTTTGCTAAAAAATGAATTATGCATTTTCAAATATTAATATAATTCTACATACAATAATCTTCATTATAAGTATGAGAGGGCAGGGTGGAGATGAATAATGCGATATGATCCTGCCAGGCTTCGCCTTAGGGAGCGCGGGAGATGTGAGTTATGGATAGAGCGACGCAACTAATAAAACGTCAAGCTGAATTAACTTACTGCTGTTCCTAACGTTCAATGGAATCTCGATCATTTTGGGCATTGCGATGTCAGATATGGAGGCTATTAAAGCCTTATTGTCCTCCAAAACTTTCATCTTAAAATGCAGAATATGCACAACTTTATTATAACATTTCCTCATCCCTTGACTATTATTTAAATTAATTACACCATTTGTGGATTTACCCCTCAATCTTCTGGTTATCGATGAGAGAATCGGTAAAGGAAGAGGTTTGCTAAAAAATGAATTATGCATTTTCAAATATTAATATAATTCTACATACAATAATCTTCATTATAAGTATGAGAGGGCAGGGTGGAGATGAATAATGCGATATGATCCTGCCAGGCTTCGCCTTAGGGAGCGCGGTGTTAAGGGAAACATCCATCACTGTTTTAAGTGACTGCAGTGGGACGGAGCTGAGTAAAAGGTCGTCTGGTCTCTTTCTGTGCACTGTGGGCACCTGGGCAGAGCTGAGAAGCTTCCAAATGACTCCAGGCTAATTATCTCGCGCAGGCCGTCTGTTACGGCAGTCTGACACTTTTACTGACTCACTCCACTACTGCAAGTGCGCGAGCAAAACACCCAACCACCATCCTCCACTCTAGTCTGCTAACAAAATGGATCAGACGGAACAACACATTGTTTTGTTGCAATTTCAAGTTGCGTTTTGTCTTACCTTGGAGCGCGGAGAAACACAGACAATTGCCACGGCTCCTAGACAAGAAGAGATAATGATAGCAATTTAGAATGAGTGTGGGAAAATAGAAGATGCTGGAGGCTTGGCTATGTTCCCTGTCTTTACAAGGATGGGAAACCCCTTCAGGAAAGCTTAGAAGTAAGAGCAAAATTCAGCAGAATCTGTCTCTGCAACGTCAGCTCTTTAGTGGTGGAATATCAGACTTAGACTTAGAGACTTATACAGACTTTATTTGTCATTTGGA
>NW_023339763.1:22209479-22210909 GCF_004916995.1 Morone saxatilis | reverse complement strand
ATATATTGCACAATTTTAGTTGCCCTTGTAAAAGAAAAGACCATCTCTACAAAATCCGTTATCGAAGTGTCCACCTGCCTAGGGGCTCAACGGATGCACTTGAGGACACAGTAGGAATTTGTGGTCATGACCTGTTTCAGGGACACAAAGCAAACCAGCAGAATGTGACTAGGCTAGCTGAACGTGTGTGTATGTGTAGAAGTATGTGCGTGTGTGTCTGCCAGTTACAATGACAAGTTTTATTTCTAACCATAAATCAATGAATTTCAATCTATAGTTATTAAAATAACTGACTGCAGCACTAATTCCAGTGTACAAAAGGAAGCAAGAGGCTTAACGTGTAAACTCTGGTTTGGCATCTCTGCCAAAGTTACAACAGTTCAGCTGTCTGGTGACCAAGGGGTTAAAAGCTTTGCCTGTGGCGACAATGCTAGACCAGCTATAGGTCACACTCAAGTCCCAGCCACTGGATAGCCAACCTGCAAGACACAGCATAATTATCCCAGCCAGTTACAGTTCAATAACTACATCAAGCTGCTAGCCAGATACCAGGTTTCCCTGGCAACGCCTCCGAAGTGAATCACAGATCAGAGTGAGAAGGGGAGATAAGACCAGACCCGTGGAGGGAGCAAGGAGGACCGAGGGGGGAAACACCCTCAAATACTGTGGACCTTTGGACAATACGAACACACATGTGCAACGCCGACATGCACACACACACACACAACAAACCAGGTCTGAGAGCATTCCAGTTGGCTGTGCTGAGACCTCTGGCCTGCCAGGCCGTCAGTCTGTTCCCTTTGAGCTTTGTTGTTTGGTTTTCAATCATGAGCCCACTTTCCAGACTCCTGCTCTGCACCCACAGGCCCACCGTAAAAAATCCTTGGGTCTCAGCGCAGCTCGACTGTCCTTTCAACAGACACCCCCACCTCCCACAGCACTTACTGTAATCTAAAAAAGTTAATGGAGTTTATCTCTCATCCCTGTCGCCCAGAGAATAATAGAGAAACTTTTGTGCTTTCGATGCACAGGGATAATTACATTACGAGTGGCACTACGATTTATACCCTTGATTGAATTAAAAACAAAATTGAATTGGCTTTAGTGCAGATTTTAAAGGGGGGGTCGGCTTTGTGTATAAGATGTGTGTCTGCACGGGTGCATGTGCGTGGTGTCAGGCACACTTTCTGTGTGTGTTCAGGTGACTGTCTGGCCTCCTGCCGCAGTGTCTGGAAACTCAGACGTCCCCCACCCCTGCCCCCCTCCATTCCACGCTGCTCCACTATCAGGCATACCTGACGCCCCCCCTCCATCACTACCAGCACCACCTGCACCTCCTCCCCCACCCCGCTGCGATAAGAGATCCACTGAACACTAAGCTGCTTCACTAGACAACACAACCTGACAATCAATACAAAAAAAGGAATAAA
>NW_023339763.1:22205031-22209379 GCF_004916995.1 Morone saxatilis | reverse complement strand
AATCAATACAAAAAAAGGAATAAAAAAACAAGCCCTCTAATTCACAAAATCCATCTGATTTCCATGTCAGCTCGAGCCCAAATCCAAACGCGTGGGATAAATGTTAATCTGTCCTTATTACTTTTATCGGCGAGCGATGTGGCGGCGCAGTGTGTTACATGACCACCTCTGAACAATGGAGTGTAATCTCTTGCACACACTCGGGTCCATCAGCTGGAGCCTTTGGTTTATCTACACCTATTCAAGGTCTGAATCAATCTTTCCTGCAGGAACTTCAAGACTAGCTGGGTATAGAAACCACACCGTGAATGCTGTTAATTAAGGACAAGTCAGGATGAGAGAATATTACACCATATTATATTATTTATTTTGATGAGCCGCTGCATTAGTAACAAAATGAAGCAGAAGCTGAATTTGTGCTTCTTGATCAGTTTCACCAAAGCAGATTCTAACATCTCATTTTCAGTAATTTCGTCTGTCTATATTGTCACTGATTTGTAATTTTAGTAAAATAGTTTGATTGGCTCTGTGTAAACACAGTTCATGAGTGCTTTTAGGAAGAACAAAACAAGCTAATATTATGCTGGGCTGTGAAGTAATTTGACCTTGACAACCACTTCCACATTTTCTATGACTGTATCTTATATCAAAATTAAATAGATTTCATAAAATTTGATTTTTTCTAAAACAAGCAAAATTACAAACACTGCCTCTTTAAACAAAACCATTATTATGTCAATTATATTCACATTTCATTCACTTCAGTAATTCATAACTGCCTGGCCTCAATAAGATAAAGCAGGTTTCTCATTCTGTATTCCCTCTGAAAACAGGAAAAGATCAACTTAGTATGAAATCAAACATAAAAGTTCACCTCAGCATCAACATGTTTCATGCCTCAAAAAGGTCAAACACACAAAAGTGAATTAATTAATTATTTTTTTAAGTTTTTACAGAAAAGGCTTTAGCAGACTGTCCCCTGAAGGAGATTTCCCTTTCCCCTGTTGTGTCGGATGCAGTGTAATGTTTAGATGACACAAAGGAGATCTACTTAGCAGTTACTCACTGAGAACTAGTTTGACTTTGAACAAAGTTTGTATTCCCCATGCTGTGGAGTTACAAACTAGCCGGGAGCTGATTTTTACGGGGTGATATTTATTGGATCCTTGGCGGATTGCTCTGAGCATGCTGCTTTGTTACTGTTAGGGGAGCGGTGAGGATTTCATCAGTGGGCTCGGGTGCTGCCAGACTTTGCTGCGTGTCAGACAGACCCTAATAAAACTGTCTGGCTGTTTTGTGGGCACCAGCTCCGCTCTGGCTGTGCTGCGTCTGACTGCTCAGCACTTGTCGCACTGTGCCTGGCTGTTTGGTATTCATGGGGCATGGCACTCCTTCAGCTGTTGCTGGGGGCTCTGTGGCATAGGCACAGACTGATTAGTTGGCATCGGCATTGTTCACTATGAAACCAAATGGGGAGACGGGTAGAAAAAAAACATAATTAGGGAGAGAGGGAGACTGGAGACTGGGAGAGAGATGGAGAGGAGGGTATTAGAGAGAAAATCAATTGTTTTGAACTGCATTCCTAATATGGGTAATTTAGCAGAAATTAGGTTTTCAGAAAAGCATGCTGCCTTGGGAAAAATTGAAAGTTTAAAAACCAGGTCAAGCTGTAATTGTGAATGAAGTCACACCTTTGAATAGCATAAAGGAAAAGAACAATTTTTTTAGCAGGCCTAATTTATTGTAATTGCACTTCTATAGTCGTGTTCATAAGAGACCAGTCCAATATTTTCATTTTCTATTCAGTGTTCAATCTTGTCTTTTTGTCAGCCTGTCTTGCTGAATTAAAATGTATGTGCTAGTCTCCCTATACCTGTGAGACAGGTATAGGGAGACTTCACGACAATGGCAAATTTAAACACAAACTATCAAATCAAGAAAACAACAACATTTCTGTGGAACTGATTATAACATTTTAAAAGTGTGCTCATTGATTTTTATTTAACATATGGTAACACTATAATTTTAACACTGTCAGCAACTTAATGCACAGAGGCAGTGTGTCTACTGTCATTCACTGACAATTTAAATACATTTTTTTAATCATAAACATGATGCATGTGACATTTTTAACCATTCCAGTTTGTATAAAAAATTTATTTGTTTAGAAAACAAATAATTGTTCTGTGATTGTGATAATAATAAAAAAAACAACTACATTTGGCTTTTGTTGCAGGGGATTTATTAGATATGTAAATTAATGGGTATTAACTCTGGAACTTGCTTTTTTAAATGACTCGTTTTTTTATTTTCATAACGGTCAAATATTTGAACACTTTCACAATGTTTCTGTGTGTAAAAAGAGAAACGAGGAGGAAATAAATGAGATTGCTGCTGGCAGAGAATTAAGTTAGCGGACTGCTAAAAACAAAACTATAAAAGGCGTGTATTAGAGCCTTTAGTTTTACAAAGTGACAGCGGCAGATGTGGCATTCGTCTAAGACTGCTCCTGAATGAAGCTGGACTGATCATATTCGGAGCGACTACCTGGTAATGGAGGATCACATATATTGGCTGGGTTTCTGCGATACTGTGCTGTGGTGGTGACAGGGGTTAATCAACACAAGTCTGGGGTGTGGTGGTTTAGAGTGGTTGCTGTCCTGCCATTTCTAATCAGATCATGTATTCAAACAAAGATGCTGACACAAAGAGAGATTAAAATGTCGGTCGACAGCACGGTGCGGCGTAGACCTGTGTTTCGGTTTTATAGCGATGACACTGCAGCCATCATGAAATTCTTAAAGAAATGTTCTGTTTTGGGCAGTAACAAACATGCACATTCCTACATATACATTTCCATCAGGGCTACAGTTTACTTCATTTATAAATGATGTGACAGAGGAGCTGATCGAACAACAATCCGACAAACATTTGCTCTTTATTCCTTTCATGTTCAACTCCTCTCTCTATGTCGTCCCTACCATATATATAATTATAACAGTAAATCAGTTGGTGCTTCATTCCAACTCCACCCTTGGAACATTCGGTAGAAAGTCGATTGTGCCCTCCGCCCGCGTCCCAAGAGCCTAACCCGTGATTTTTTATCAAGAGAGCTCACAAGTTAGGGTCTCAGGGAGCAGGTGAAGTACGACAGAGTCTACTGAGGAGCCGCAGTCAGCTGCAGGGCACTGAGTGGCACTGACACCTTTCCCTCTCTCTCTCCCTCACACACACACACACTCTGACTCGTCCTTAACCACTGCCACTTAAAAGTACCCAATTTTTGCCCAAAGGCACCCACATAAACTGTCTGTCTTTTATGAGGCATGGGCTGCAATAAAAAAACAAAATGGCTCTGTGCCCCGGACAGAGAAAAAGGATCCCATGTTCCTCCTTTCCTCCACTGCAGATAACTTATTTTGTTCAGAAGGCTCAGCTTGATTCCTGTGCACACAAAGACATGCAAAAGTAGAAACATTTTCAGACGAACGCTTAAACGCATTAAATGCAAAAAGACACGAGACAACAACAGCGACTGCAAAAGAGAACAGAAATGACAAAGGAAGACAAAGAGGTACATTTTTTGACAAATTATCTTCATCGCAGCACCCCGACAGAAGCAGAGGCTCAGACAAACAGACAAGCCTGCATTGCCTGCTCTGTGCTAACTAGCCTTTGTGCTGGAAAAGGAAAAGCCCCCCAGCCAAGCAGCCAGACTCGCCTCTTTGTCCTAAAGAGCATCGGCTGATCATCAGTCTACATTTCTCTCTTCCAGGATGACTGGACCCGGACCCGTCCGCTGGACCGTCCGTCCGTACGTTTGCGCTGACTAATGCAGAGACTCTACCTTAGCAGCCTCAGCCTTTGGTTTGCCACGAAAAGCACGATAATGTTTGCTCAGATATCAAGTAAAAAACACACAGAGCTTCGAGGCTTCTGCTCTGTGGCTGCTCAGCGTTGATTAGAACACAGGTAGAACTCCACACTGATTGCAATACCCTCAACGCCAGACCCTACCACCTACCTGCCGAACTCTGCCGCCATGGCGGCAAGCTTGGCACGCAATAAGTTGTGAGTGTCAAAAGCAACAAGCTTCAGTCAGACATAAAACAGCTTCTATGAAACTAAAAAAAAAGCTTCAGGCACAGTTGGAACCAAAGAATCCAGACATTAATTGCCATAAAATGCCAAACTGCAGTGAATATTAACAAAGTAATATTGAAAACATTCCCATGTTTTTGCCTGTCATGTACCCAAACACACCAGTGACTGCCCTCACCCCCTCCACCCCCTGTCCCCCCATCCTGCCACCCACCTCACAACTCCTCCCCCTCAGACTGAAAAAAAA
>NW_023339763.1:22196292-22204931 GCF_004916995.1 Morone saxatilis | reverse complement strand
CTCCTCCTTCTCCTCCTCTTCCCTGGTCCAGACACTGGGACATCAGCCATGTCGTGACACTGTCATCTACACCCTCTACTTTTATTTTTCCACCTCTCCCTCCTTCCTCTATCGTCACAGGTCCGACACGATGGGGCAGCCATCACCGGGAAAAAAAAGTAAAAAACATTTGCTTCCTCCAGCCGCCGCTGCCGCTACCGCAACCCGGTGCCTTTCACTCACCCACCCCTCCTCCCCCATTTGACCCTTCCACCCCCCAAAGCCCTGCCTCTCCAGCATCTACTGCCCTCTACTACTATCTCCACACCCCCAACCCCCACTCATCCCCTCCCATCACACCAGGTCTGTACCTGTCTGCTTGTCTCGCTTGTCTGTTACTCCCTGTCTGCAGCTGCTTGCCCAAAGTGAGATACTGCAGCAGGAGTCTGCAGCGACAGCCCTCGCTCTTTCTCTCCCTCTCTCTCTCTCTCTCACACCCTCCATCCAGCCATTGCTGGTGAACACGTTCCTCCCTGTGCTGATCAATTTCTCCTCTTTTCCAGCGGCGCACAGACACACACACACACACACACACACTCTGCAGCGAACTGGTTGGCCATGGAGGAGGATGCACTGTAGCGATTCAACTGTCTTGTAACATGGACTGTAACATAAATGCAGCTTGCACTCTAACATGCAAACACGTACACAAACACTAATCAACAGATAAAGCCTGTGATACAAAAACTGAGTGCAAACAGTCATCTGAGACAGATGACACACACACACAGACCGAACAGGCAGCGCATGCACAGGCGACAGCAAACAAACTAACACATCCCCTCGAAAAACAGAGATATCAAACACGGCTTGAATGGACACTACGGCAACTATGCTCAGCTAACACACACACAAACTGCCACACAGACAGCGATGTGGTCAGTGCGAGCATTAAACACAAACAGTCACTGTCACAATATTGTGACCGAGGCTTGCAAGCAGCAGCGTAAGGCACACGGCTGTTTGAGTCAGAGGGGAAAGCAACGGCTAGTATTATCAGTTCCTCCATCACTGCAAAGTGCTCTCTTATTTTCTTTTCTTATTTGTTAGGAATTGCATTTTTTATTTTATTTTATGGCTCCAAAAGTGCATACATATAAAGGGTCTTCTTCTACACGTAAACACACGTGTCTCTCTACCAGCTGAGCACACTGAGGGCCTTCACATATAGAAATCATGTCACCATACTATGGAATACTTATATATACTCATACACACATATAGCTATTAAATATAAAATGCATTGAAAACTGTTTACATTTGTATTCCGGGAATTTGCAGGATCACAAATAACAATGGGTCATTTCAAAGTTAATTTACTTTTCAGTGGTATATTTTCTCTTCCTGTCAACTAAACATTCGTCTCCAGCGAGAATACTTGCTAACAACTGCTTCAATAATGGACACAGCGAGAGAGACTGTAAATGTGATGTATCTTTGTGGTAGGTAATATTTCATATAATGCTATGAGAATACTATGAAAAAAAGAAGACATTTTTCAGATTCCCCTTCTGTCTGAATGAGATCTGCCCTTGACAGCTTGTTCTAATCTCAGAGCTTAATCACCTTTAACACCCTGGATAAATTAGGGTTATGACCCTGTGTGACATAGAGGGGGCAGGGAGAGAGATCTGCAAATGTTATCATTGATTGATTATGCCCTTTAATTCAAAACAGCAGCTTTTAACCCTGCTGCAACACAGAAAAAGGCTGGATTGGAAAATGTCACTTCATCAAAGATGGCAAATGCGGCGGTACCTTTCCATCCTCCAGAAACATACTGAAGCAGTGCGAGCCAAATGCCGGCCGAAGAGGTGTAGAAGTAAATCCTGCAGCCAATGTCAAAACCGTGGCCAGGTTGAAGTCTATGGGGGATGGTGGGTCTTCGCAGATTGGCTTGGGGATGGCGGTGTGACGCAGAGACGGGGGGTTGGGAGTTTGCTGTATGCTAAAGCCAGCGGGGCCAGCAGGCGGCCATATAGGTGATCAATCAGCTCCATTACAGCCGTGTCACTGCAGAGTCTGGAGCTGTCGCCGCATCCCGCCCATCACCCCTCCACATACACACACAAACGTTTCTTGCTTCGATTCCAGTCTAGACGGGAAATATAACCTATTGGCGGATTGAAATTGGTCCACAAGAGCCAAACGGCGTAACAGCAGATACACAGTCCGGTCGCTGTTATGTACCAATGACATATTTTCAGAGAAGCGTTGGGAATCAGGGCACGTAGGTATCTTATTAGGGTGGGATTTGCCATCGATCAGAGACTACAGAACCAAGTTGTTGTGACAGAGTTGAAGCAGATTCTAATTTACTTGCTTTTGAATTGTACCAAGACAGAGCTTTTCAAAGCGCCCAAAAATAGGACCGGCTCCATTGTGATTGGTAAGTAGCACGCACAATGAGCCAAGAGACATTATGCAGCAGACACTTGCAATGACACCGCTCGTTTTTCTACAATAAGCTCAAAATATCTCCACGCAGCCTGGAGATGCATATCTGTGCCACAGATGCCAGGCAAGCATCAGACAGGTATCCAAACAATGGACTTATCTCAGTCAGTGCAAGCAGCACAGAATGGGAACATGGAGTAGCAGAGGTAGGAGGGGTAAAGGAGGAGAGCGGAGGAGGAGGATGAGGAGGAGGATGGGGGGTAGGAGGGGGAGGGGAGCAGGAGGCAGGGAATATGTGATGCACAGCGCCTTGCCAGCCAGCCAGCCAGCCAGCCAGCGGGACATTAATGACGATCATGTCTTGTCACACTAGCTGTCGGGCCAGTCAGCAGATCCTGCCCTTGTCCCTGCCCTTCTCCAATCAATGCCATTGATCTGTCCCAGGGGTCAAGGGGCAAGAGCGTATCAATAGGGGGAGAGTGGCTGATGCAGCAAGCAGAGAGGGGCTGACTCCAGACAGATCAATGACACCCCCCGTCTGCCATTGGTGTGTTATGATTATTCATTTGCCATTAACCCGACCACATTAAGTGAATATGTTTCCTTGGGAGGAAATAGTGCTCGAGGCTGCTCGCTTTTATAGGGAAGAGAGATTTTATGAGTTGGGGAGCTAAAGTACCAGTCTGGCCAGAACTGACAGTGTTCTGGTCTCAGACGATTTGTTACTAAGGTCTGCTTTCGTCTGTGACGTCAAGAAAAAGAAGCCAATCACTGCTCATAGAGCGGTTACAGACGTAAGCGGCAATTGGCTGATTTTACAAGTATGCTGTGTCTTGAGTGTCACTCTCTGTGATAGACTTGGATGGCTCTCGAACACCTGAGGAAGAGAAAGTATCACAAAGTATGATACCCTTGTGTGCTGGGTTATATCCTATATATATATGGTTTCTCAGATCCCCAAGCAAAAAAGCTAAAGTGTAATCTGCAATGCGATCCCTCTGTATGTACCAGATCCACTCCACTGACAATGATATACACATACTTTGGGGACAGTGTGTTTTTACTTTTCTAACTATGTGAGATTTATCTTCAGCTGGAGCTATAAAGAGCTCTGAATCTTTTCCATATCTTTTGTCAGTTTAGCTGTACACACAATAGGGGACAGTCAACTTTCTTGCCTTGGTAGTAAGAGACAGCAGTGAATAAGTTTCAAGGCTGACTAATGCATATTGAATTGGCCAAGGATACACAGCTTTGTATTTTTAAGAATAGTTTTCTTGTTTTCTAGTTGCTGTTTGTCCAAAAAACACTAATTTGGGTTTATACTTGAATGCCTTGTTGTTGCTTGTTAATGGAATTTGGTGTAAAGGTGACACTGAGTCATTGCCAGCACTTTCTGCTGTACATAATTTGGACTGCAGCATACCAAATTCAATAAAGAGAATCTTTATTTTATTAATTCTTAAAGTCAGCTGAAGAACCTTGAGACTTCTAGCCAACTGACTTCTCAAAGGGGCTGTTACAGCAGTGGAGACCAAAAATAAAAAATCAGCGGCTTGAACCGCCCCTATCTAATCCCATAATTTATTTGTTCAACCATCCCATAAATGAAGGCCCAGCTGGAACCAATGACTTTTAGCTGTGCTGCTGGGGCAGCTGGACAGGGTAGTGCTGAGGCAGCATGATTCTCAGCAGCGACACTTTCCTCTACACATCTGGAAGAACCATTGAGGTTCAGAGGTGAGGAAAGATGAGAAAATCACAGTTCTTAAAATAAACTTTAGCAAGGCACATCTTGACTCTCCATGCCCTGTTAAATTTGTGAGAGCTAACCAAGAGGAAGGCTCTTCACTTTGGCTAAACTGTAAAATAAGGTATGTATTTCTGATTAAATAAAGCAGGCACATGAGTTCCTGCCTACATTAGTCTTTCATTTGAAGCTGACTAGCATAATATTCCCTCTGTGACACACCGCACATCGTCTGCTTTTCAGCGGTTAGTTGGACCATTTTTCACGTGAGCAGGTCAGAGCAGCGGTGATATGAACCCTGCTGATGTTTGGTTGAATGAGGAAGTGTGCTCTTCCTAGCATTGGGGATGCAAAATACACAATAAAAGAAGTTCTTGGGTTTCCTGGGATTTACCAGGATCATATTCCCTCACAGAAACCTGTTTGATGACAATGGCTCTGTTGGCGATGTGAGGCTGAGCAGGATCACTGGGCTTCAACGGAGGTGTTAGTATCACTCTGAATTTAATTACTGATGATCTAAAAATAGCCGTTTCCAATTAATCCCATTCAATATCTGCACTGAAACAAGTAAGGGGTTTTCCAGGACTTGTCCAAGACAATTTCAGGAATTGAACCTTTGTGTATTAGAAAACCTCACAAGACGGCCTGTTAAACTAGTCCCTTGCTGTACAGCTTTGGGAGCATGGTTTACATTTTTCTTCTTTATTTATGTAAAATGAATAGCCTTGGTTATTATCAATCTTATTATAAATCTAATGAATACACAATCCTTTAGCCAAAGGTAATCCTAAAAAATATAAAGAGAAAATATATATAAATGTATCACTGTAAATGAGTATGTGTTCGATTTAAAATTTCAAAGTACAACAACAGTTCAGAAGAAACTCTGAGCATCACACACCATGAAAAAAGATGCTATCTCAACCACTTGAAACCAAAGAGCTAATTGGATAAATGACAAAGGTTGCAGAAAGGTGGTCCACTCAGCCCTGGCCCTAAACACAGCAAAGGCAGTGCCATCCATCAAACTGAAAAAAACACTGTCAAGTTGATAAAGAACTACAGCACAAATTACAACAAGGCTCCCTACTCAAGCTGCATTTCAAATCAAGTCATCCTGAAGAGTAACAAACTGTGGTAAATCTTTAGTTGATCTGCTAGGCCATTTTTCTCCTGTGTGGTGCTTTGGAGTCATTTTACAAGCCGTGGCTTAGCGCCAGACAGAGATGAAGTCAGATGCATTCAGCCTAGTGGACAAGTCTACAGTAAACAGAGACTTCAGTGTCGCAGAGGCAAGCTTCAACCTGAAACTAGACCTCATATCACAAATGCATCATTGTATGGAACTGCGGACAATATATCACAGGACCCAGAAACAACCGTATAAACATTCAACTTTTCCCACGCTGGGAAACCTGGAATATTACTGAGGTTTACTATGGCAGCATTGGGCAAACAGCTTTAAATACTGTTAGGTATGATAATCAAACCTCTCAAGCCCTGAGAAATGTATCTAACCTGAGCCAGCTGCTGAAAAATATTAAAATGTAATGTGCAAATGGCAATGCTGTAAAACCACAGGGCATGGCAGTCACCGGGAAGAATCTGTTAAACAGAACAAGTCAGATTTATTATGATTATTTTATTTGATACTTTGTGTTTATATCGAACCATCTGTGCATCATAATGCTTGGCACACGGTTCGCATGCAACTGATTCAGAAGACGCCACGGCCCCACGCTGACTAAACAGGCTGAGGTGTAATACCAGGCCGCAAAGATGGAGCAACAGTTTGAAAAGCGAAGCCATCGTTGTGTGAAATAGGTTCCACCACACAATTACACCTTAGTTTAGAAAATGGCAATTCCAAATAAGACAATAAATAAAGCATACTTAGAACATTTTAACACTCCATTTTTTTTACATACTGAATTTCACAGTAATAGCTACAACCGCAGCTGGAGATCAAAATGCCACTGTGTTGTGAGCAACAGTTTTAACATGTCATTTGGCCTGTTTACTAGCATACAACTGCACATATTCGTGAGATCTGTCATTAACAGGACTTGATATATGGGAACTTACAGACAAATAGAGGAAAACAACAGACTGCTCGTTTATTTGTTCTGTGTGACACCATAATGCAATCGATGCAGTGCAGTTACTCCGACTAACCACAATGCATTGTGTCTAAAAATACAGCATGTCAAGCTAACGCTAATTGAAGGTTTTGAGCCGCAGCAGGCAGGCTGACCATGGCTAAAGGTCAGCTATGAAATGAGAACCTCAAATGGGCAACAATTACATATATATGAAGACAATTAGCACTACATAATGGCATTATAACTGCAAGGACACTACTGGAAAATTCCATTCTGCGTGCTGCATTATAAGCAAAACCATTTTCTATACAGACTGATGTCATACGTGTACTCCAAGGAAAGCTAGAAGGTTGTACAGTTAACTCCCAGGGTGTAATTCTAAACCATACAACCTACTACCTCAACCCGGATGCACACATTTTCAACTAGGATTCCTCTTCTCTATTTGTTATGCCAAGTATACCAACCTCTAGCCGAAACTTCTCTTCGTCATACTTATCTAACACAAAGCCTCATCACCCTCATCATATTTCAGTTTCAAGTTTCAAGTCAATGAAGGCGTTTGCTAACTAACAGGGAGGCAGATTGCTGGGATGTTAGAGGAAGATCCTTTTTTTAACTTGTACTGCCATGGGACTATTTGTTATATTTTACACTTTACACTACACTCATATCACCAAACAGGTTATTCAAGCAAAAAGAAAAAAAAAAGGTTAAAAGACGACGTTCACACCACAATGACAAAGACCCACAGAGGCGAGCTTGTGCTGTCAGATTTGCCACAAGATCGGATCTACGGGTTTGTGCCAAATGGTTATGGCCAAAGTATCAAAGTAACTGAATAAAGGACTAAAAATGTATCATAAAATCTGAGCACTGTACTCTCTGATGTGACAAAGAACTATGAAAGTGAATGTGTGACGTGTCTCAGACGATGTGTTTTAGAGAGAGATGCCAATCACACGACATGACTTGACCTCAAAACTTCTTGCCTAGTGTGCTGAACGTCAGCTGACAGTGTAGGCGTTCTTCAGCGTTCATATAGAGCGTGAAAGAGACAGTGAGTCCAAAGTCTGGAGCGAAAGGGTTTAGAGTTCAGTTCAGCTGTCATTTAGAGAAACTGAGCCTTTGTTGAGATTCACCCCCCAAAAAATCAAAGTTCATCAAACAGATGGTAAAAGGATTGTGATAACTTACCCTTCATGGAAGTGTCTTGCTCTGGGGGTTTCGGTGCCTGGGGTCAGATTTTAGTTTGCCTCTCTGAAAACAGGAAAAAGAAAGGTTTTTTTTAAATACCACACAACGGTATGTAGCTGCTGTTTTTACTGAATAGTTAATGCTTTACTAGCAACACTATCAGTAAACTGAATAAGAAACCAATGAGTAGTGTGATGGTGAGAAAGGTACTGTTCTGACTGATCAGATCCACACAGGGGGGAACAAACATTTAAACGCAAATTGCTACATATTCTGAAGCTGCTGTGCCTCGGTTTGGGAGCGTCACATGCCTCAGCAGTTCCCAGATATGAAATTAAGTCCATAATAATAACAATCATAACTCTGTTGTGGACTGCTATCCCAAACTAGCCCGCAGAATGCCATAGCAGTCCCTCTTCCTGGCCAGCAGCAATGTGGCTGTGGTAAGAGGTTAGCTCAACTTAGCCAAGACCGCAGATAGCAGACAGCAGAGCCTGAGAGGGATGCCAGTGTAATCAAGCATGCCACGGTCAGCTACCATTAACTGTGCCAGTGCCAGAGAGCCACAAACAACGGAATATTCCTACGGCCGCAGTGCGACAAAGGAAAGTCTGAAGTGAGAAGAGAGGGAAAATGCCACTTACCCACATTTCTACTATCCTGTCTGATTTATCATCTCTATTTTTCTCTATCCACGCTTTCTACTCGAGTGTGAGCAATGAGCCGCGAGCGTTACAACCGTTGTTTTGGGTTTTTTTTTTCTGGTAATGAGAGGAATGATGAAAAGACCGAGGGGCACTTCTAAACTGAGCCCACTGACAGTACGGGTTCAATTCAGCGATGTGCTGTCCGCCATTTTCTCCGAAACAAACAAGAACAAGAGAAGAAAAAACTGGATAAAAACGATTAGCTGGCATCATTATTCAAAGTTTCCCCCTTTTCTCCCTCTGAGTGTCTTTCTCTCTCTCTCTCTCTCGCCTGGCACCATTACAAAACCTTGGCTGGGAAGATCACATGATTTCCTACCAGAAAGCCACAGCCTTCCCAGTAAGTATTCTGCTGACATTGTGAAGACATCTTTTGTCTAAATCAAAACGTTAGCCGGCCTGCCTCCTCCCAAAATCTGGCACCTTCTGGGGGGGGGGGGGGTT
>NW_023339763.1:22150708-22196267 GCF_004916995.1 Morone saxatilis | reverse complement strand
AGTGAGTGGTTTGGGGAGGAGGCAGGCCGGTAAACCGGTGTTGAGTTTAAGACAAAAGGATGTCCTTCCACATGTCCGATTCAGTGCAGAATAGCTGGAACTGGGAGAAGGCCTGTAGCTCTTCTCTGCGTAGGAAATACTCACTGTGATCTTCCCCAGCCAAGGTTTGTTGTAAGTCGAGTGCCGCAAGGCGAGACATGTAGGAACGAGCGAGAGACGAAGAGAGGCAAGACGAGAGACGAGACAGGAGACGTCAGAGGGAGAAGAGGGGGGGAAAACTTTGATAAGTAGGGAGAGCTTAGTCCAAGCTAATCGTTTATAATGCCGTTTTTTCTTGCCTCTTTGTTGCTTGGTTTGTTTGCGGAGGAAATGGGGACCTAGCACGTCAGGCTGAGCTTAGAAGACGACGTACTGTCAGTGGCGCGTCAGTTTATGAAGGTGCCCTTCGGGTCCCTTCTTCATCCTTTCTCTCATTTACCTCCAAGAAGTCAAAATAGAAACAAACGCAAAACAACGTTTTAAATCTCGCGCGCGGCTCATGTGCTCACCACTCGAGTAGGCGAAAGCGTTGGATAGGCAGAATGTGAGAGATGATATTAATCTTGCTTAAGACTGTAGAGAGTAAGGTGAAATGTGTGGTAATCAGTGGCACTTTCCCTCTCCGTCGCTCACTTCAGACTTTCCTTTGTCGGCACTGCGGCCCGTAGGAATTTCCGTTGTTTGTGGCTCTCATGCCACTGGCACAGTTTAATGGTAGGGCTGACGTGGCATGCCTTGATGCTCCAGAACTGCCATTCCCTCTGCCAGGCTTCTGGCTGTCTGCTATCTGCGGTCTTGGCTTAAGTTGAGCTAACCTCATTTTACGCACAGGCCACGGTATTTGTGCATCGACCGAGGGAGAGGAGCGGAACTAGCGTATGGCATTACACGCAGGCTCAAGATTATGGGATAAGACGGAGGCAAGACAAAGCTAATGACAAACTCGGTACTGTACGTGTATGCAGTCCACCAACAGAGTTTATGATTGTTATTAGTATATTGACGCTTAATTATCCTATCTGGGAACTGCTGAGTGCATGGTGAAACGCTCCCACACAACGAGGCACAGCAGCTTCCTAGAATATGTATTGACGGCCAATTGATGCGTATTTAAAATGATTGTTGTTCCCCCTGTTGTGGATCATGACACAGTCAGAACAGTACCTTTTCCGCCCACAATCTCACACTACTCACTTATGGATTTCTTATTATCAGTTTACTAGATAGTGTATCGGTGTAATGAAGCCATTAACTATTCAGTATCAAACAGCAGCTACATATCTTGTTTCGTGTAGGTAACGTTAAAAAAACCATATTCTTGATCATTCCCTGTTTTCAGAGAGGCCCAAACAAAAAATCTGACCCGCAGGGCACCGAAACCCCCAGAGCTAAATGACAGAGCAGTGAACTTCCAATGAAGGGGTAATAGATTAATCACCAATCGATCAATCAATTGAATAATTGCGTCGTTTGGCAGAGTGACAAAAAATGGGGTCCCTTTAGTGGGATTTGTTGTTCCATCACTAAATTAAAATTCCTGTGTAATTCCTGCTTCTTGGTGAGTGAATAAATATGGCAGATAAGAATTTAAGTAAGCTCTGATTTCAACAAGAAATCTGAGTATGAGCCTCTCATGTATCAGAGAGCAGACAAATCTGTTTTCTCCAATGCTCCATACTTGTAGAGTTAGTCAGAACAGTAGCCCAACACCATAAGGTGGTTTGTGTACAACAGCATATTGTCATGGACCTATTGACTTCAGTGAAGGCAAGGTTCCCAGAGACAGATTAAAGGTTCTGCCCCGAGAGCCTCTCCATACCGGCTCTCTCACTCAATTTAACACCAAAATCTGTTTTGAGCAATCTGCCGCACCTACTGTTCGCACTCAACTCTGTTCGTGATTAATTAGAAAATGCTCAGTTGTAATTGGAGCAGGAGAAACTATGACACAGGCTGTTTGAATATTTGTTTTCTTTTCCAGTGTTTCACCTAGCCTACACAGTATGTGTGCAGAAATTTTTTGGTCACATTCAATCAATCATATTTGTTTTCACGGTTAACTACTATATTAAAATAAATATATATGCTGGGGGGGGGGGGGGGTTTAGGAGTCATGGCAACCTCTACCTGGCAGGCTGCCCAGCACCCCGAGGTGGGGAGAAGTAGGGGCTAATATGGTGTCGAGCAGGAATGCTTAGTGCCTTCCAAAGTCAACTCTATGGGCGTGCTGGTTGCTTAAGATTTCAGCTCGGTTGCCAGAATTTTTTTGACAGAGCAAATACAAAAGACTGGAGGCAAGACAAGCTAATGACAAACTCGTACTGTATCTGTATATATTTGAACTTGACTGAAATAAAGTTGACATGACACACTCTAAAGCACGTGAGCTCTTTCAGCAAACACAAACAGTAGATCAGAGTCATTAAAAATCAAGTCAATTGAATAATGTGGCTTCGTTGGAGAGTACAAAAAATGGGGTACCCTTTAGTGGTGATTTTGTTTTTTTCCATACACTAAATTTAAATTCCTGTGTAATTCCTGCTTTCTTTGGTGAGTGAATAAATATGGCAGATTATAGATTATTTTAAAGTAGCTCTGATTTACAAACCAGAATCTGAGTATGAGCCTCTCATGTATCAAGAGCAGACAAATCTGTTTTCTCATGCTCCATACTGTAGAGTTTAGTCAGAACAGTAGCCAAACACAATAAGGTGGTTTGTGTAACAACACAAGCATATGTCATGGACCTATGACTCAGTGAAGAGCAAGGTATCCGCCAGAGACAAGATTAAAGTTCTGCCCCGAGAGCCTCTCATACACCGGCTCTCTCACTCAATTTAACACCAAACTGTTGAGCATCTGCCGCACTTACTGTTCGCACTCAACTCTGTTCGTGATTAATTAAGAAAATGCTCAGTTTGTAATTGGAGCAGGAGAACTATGACACAGGCTGTTTGATATTTGTTTTTCTTTTCTCAGTGTTTCACTAGCCTACACAGTATGTGTGCAGAAATCTTTTTGGTCACATTCAATCAAATCATAATTGTTTTCACGGTTAATACTATATTATAATTATAAATATATATGTATCACTTTAGGGCTGCACAATTAATGGAAATATTATGAAAATCGCAATATAGCCAAATCATAGAAGCTGCAATTTTTTTGATAAAGGCAAACCAGATGTCTCCAGATGTAATAACCTGTTTTTTGGTACAGACCCCAACAGATGTCATATTTTCTTCAATTTAATATTTTTTTCAGTGAAAATTAAAATTGTGATCATTCCCACTATGAATCTTATGGCAATCCTACTATTTGTCAAAATAATCCCAATATGATTTTTTTTTACCATATACCATCACACACATTACAACCGTTATAAGTGACTGAGAGGAGGGTAGCACTGAGGATGCTGTGCATAGATCATATCTACAAAAACATACTGGATTTCAGTGCATGCAGTCACAAATGTAGACATATTTGTTATTTTTATTTGTTATATTGGTTATTTAGTGTATTATCTTACTCAGTGAGTAAGGATGTCATAAAGTAACATGCTAGTACAGTGCTGCTAGAAATGTCAATTCAAAAACACATTGTTGTGTATGTGCTGACTCTGTGGTTGATTAAAAAAAGCAGAGAAAACAAATATAAGTAATCAAGCGCAGAAACCATAGAACATTCTGTCTTACAACCAGTGTTGATGACCACAGACTGGTGTGGTGGCCAAGACGAGCAGATTAAGATCTCTTTTCCATGGTGGAGAAAACTCTCCACTGGAGACTGGTACAAACAGGATTAGTACATCTTGGTAGTTAAATTGTTTTTTCATGCCATGCACAATGCCATTAGTGCAAAGCTGGGTGGAGAGGAACAAAAAGTTTGGAGATGCATGCAAGTTACGTTGATTATATCATGTGCAGTCAATACCTCTCTGCTGCAAAATACCACACACACATCTGTGTTTCTCTGCACATCAAACTGATGGGTTACAACTTGTATTCCTATTTATTGCAAACCAGTGGGTGTAGGAAATAGTGACATCCTGGGGACACACTGACACTCTGCACCTCTTCGACAACATTTTTTTTCCCAGGAGAAACCGCAATGTACTCTCCAACGAGGAGCCATTTTTATCATGCTCCATGATTAGCACATCTGTTTATTAAATACAGGAGATGAGTGCTGACTGGCTGAGAAGTTGATGATTAACCACCACACCGATGTCACACCAGCCTCTTTTGCATAGCACACTGTATAAAAGAAAGTCCACTTAGACACATTCTCATTGTCTAAAGACATATGGCTTGTCATTGCGATTACATAGTTAAAATAGAGCACTTGGATCTGTCAACAAAATGGCCACGCAGCCCTCTGAGCTCCTCATCTGCTCCAGCCTACATTAAACAGACTCAGCTAAAACAGTTCCAAAACATTCTCCCACTGAGAGGGTCATTTCATATCCTGAAAGGCAGGAGGCCAGGGTCAAAGTTCAAATGAGAATGGGGGGCGGCGAGGGACTTCCCCTGGGGATATACCATTGCACACCAGACAGGGGTGGAAAAATCAGACAGACCACTCAACCTGGTAATATATAAGATGTGAAAAATCTATAGTCAGTGGGAGAGGGAGAGACAGAGGTGGACATGAAAAGCATATTGGGTTTGCACGGCTAGGAAATAGCTAAAAAAAGGTAGCCAATATCATATACGTCTGCTGTGGTATTAAAACACTGCCCTGTTAATATACGTTAACAACAACATACATCTGCCTCCTCCACAATAAACCAACTAATCTTTTAATGTCCTCATGGCCAAAACCAAAACCAAAACTGAGATATACGGTGAAAGAAAGTTCTTTGTAAACACTCTTTTATTAAATGAAAATAAATATGTATAGGGATCCTGTATTAATAAGGAGTTGTTCACTTGACAATTGGCATTTAACACATTACACATTTTGTCATCTTTACCAAAACCCTGCATACTGGCAGCCAAAACTCTGAAGGAAGATAATTTGTGCTATTTTATTCTCCACAGGCACACCAGAGACAGGGTGTTATTTTTGGCTCAAAGCTCTTATCTCCATTAATTTAATGTTGCCTCAAGCCGTGACAGAAAAACAGTCAACAGGTTAATCCAGACAGAAGTTTATACAGTTCAGTTTAATGAGAGACATACCCATCCAGCCATTTCATAGTGTTTCAGTATGTGACTTGACTTGCCAAGGATAGAATAACAATATAAAAAACCCAAATGCTGAAATTTGACATTCTGCAAGGAATATTTTGGATAACTCTGTTTCCTGAGTTATTTTGCATATTGTGAATAAAAACACTGTAGACTATGATTGGCAATGAAAGAGAGAGCTGAGGCTGCACACACAATTTACTTTGTTTCCCCTGTAGAGAGGCGTAGCCTTACTGTGCCCTTGTCTGGCCCCTCTTCCTCAGTGTTCAACCACTTGCAAACAGGATTCACAAAGAAAAAGTATGACTTGAACGAATATGAACGAATATGATTTGTCGACATGAACAGGTAGGTTGAACTTGAACAGAGTCAGAGAGTTGTTGCATGAGATACATTTTGTTGTAACATTTACATTCGTTTTGGAAATCTATTTGTAAGCCCAGTAATGCACACTGAGCAGCATTACAGGCATACAGCCATCTCCATGTAAACAGAACAATAAAATACGGCTTAACTGGGCACAAAAGCCAAACTGAAAATTCAGTCATGAGAGCAGATCCAGCAGCTCATTTTACACAATCAAAGCGATGCCTCTCATCATTCTAGCTTTAGAAGAGAGTTGTAGATGCTCACAAATATTGACTAAACTGTTTAGGATGACAGCAATAATGGTTTGTGACTGCTAACCCACGGTGTAATGTTGCTTTAAAAGCTAAGAGAGCTTTGCCGTGCAGCCAGCCGGGGCGATGACTTTGCCTGACCCACCTGTCTGTTGATCCTGCTGCCTAGCACCAGACGAAACACTGAGATTTTTACCAAGGCTTATTGGCTGCAGCTGACTAACCAACAGCCAATCAGCGTGCAGGGAGGGATGGATGGAGGGCAAAAATCTGACTGAGAATAGAAGGGAGAGAGAGGCTGTGCAGAGACAACCAAACCTCATACAAACTCTGAACAAGAAAGTACGCCAAGACGGAAAATGTGCACCGACCACACACAAGTTATTATGTTGATGCTTTTTACACAAAAAAAATATTTTTCTATCACTGAGCACAAAGGGTGTCTCATATAGAAATGTTGAATCTTCATTTAAAAACACTTTCTGATAGAGAAACAATAGTTTTTGCTGGGGTATCAAATGTTGATCCATAACATAAAGTAAAAGGGCATCTGTTTCTGAATGGCACTGAATTGATAACCTGGCCTCAGACGAGGCTGCTATCAGACCGTGCTTTTACGGTCGCTACAAGGGATCAATACCTAATGAATTCCAAACGGCGGAGATTCAGAAACATAAATGTATCCTACACATGAGTGCATGAAGCACCCTCTATGGATCGATGATTATGACATTACACACAGCCAGAGGAATGCATCTTCTTAATTGACCTGAGCATTTTCAAATTAATTCAAACGACAATTAAAATGGATCTGGACTGTGTGGCACCTTCGTCCTGGAATATCGGAGAGCTTTTTATTGCGCGTTTGGCTCACCTCGTGACCTGGCCTTGTGTTTTAATTACCACTGTCTCCTATCAGGCAGCTCAGGCAACAAGACAAAAACAATGGAGAAATAAAAAGCTTAGTTTAGCATTTACATAGTGATGGAATTAACACTATACGGAGATAAGGTTAACATTGTCCTCAAATTAAATGTAATTAAAAAGTACACAGCTGCTGTAGAAAAATGTTAAGGAACTAAAGATACTACATAGAACAGCAATAAATCTGTCAACATTTAACATGTTTTTTTATGTGATAGTTACAACTGATTATGTGCAGTATTTTCATGGCTGAAAATAAAATATTCTGATTCTGTTTTAAAAACATGGATGCCAAAATTGTCCCTAAAGGAACCACATATGTTAGTTTTAGTGTGTGTTTATTATAATTTGCAGTATTAACACCTAACAGACAGAGAGCTGAAAGAAAAGCTTTGAAAATATTCCTTTGTGGTATTTGGGTAAATTCTCTGATCATGTTGTGCTCATTAGTGGGTAGGTAGATGCATGGTTCTGGTGCTCATGTGGTGTGCGATTAGAAGAGATGCTTGTGGAGATAACTGAAAAATGCTCTTGACATTATCATGACTGAAAAAAAAGCAAAACAACATTTAATCTGGAGGTTGAAGCAGAGCAGTGTATTACTGCTATTAGATCATTTTAGATATATCACAGAATAATAAAGCAGGAGAGGATGCACAGCACATGCGGGTTAAAACTCAAGGGGTTCATTCAAAACACTCAACACTGAAAGAGACATTCAGCCATTATTCCTTAAAAAAAGAAAAAACTATTATAATCGCTTAAATGAGCTATTCCCAGCCACTGGTGGGCCTCATGTAGCGGGCTGCGGGAAAATGGTTGGATTAAAATCATTTACAATGCTAGATATTTTTTTCACATTTAACAGAATCTACATACATAAAAAGCAACAAATTAAAATGTATAATTTCAATGACCAGTTTAAATATCAGCATGCCAGTCACGACACATTATTGGGTAGAGACGAAACGTGTTTTACCACTGTTAGCTAGCTAACATGGCTTCAGCTGTAGTGAAACAAAATGCGTTGGTTTTTGAAACTAAAAAGACAACCCTGTGCCATTAAAAGCTTGTGGCGTGTGGTGACAAAAAGAGGACCCTGAATGAATTAAATTTGAATTCATAATGGCAGTAAGTAATACTGAGCTGAAAGCAGTGTGCTGAATCTGTTTTTTTCTTATTTATTTGGGAAGGTAGTCCTCTTTAGAATTGAAGTGGGTCTTAAGTTACAAAAGGTTGAGAAAACCTGACTATATATTCTTTAAACAGCCGTATTCCAGTATTCAACGAAAAAAGGTTCAAAAACCTCCAGTTTGAATCTTAACTTGAATCAGTACACATTCACTACTGTGTTCTAGTGATCCCCCATATTAGTAACAAACTAAAAAAAAGGTTTTCTGCCATCTTAGCGACAGGTGTGTAAATTTCAAAGAAAGTCAGAGCATTATATGGCACAAATAATTTTCCACAGGCTTTCTCCAGAGGAGCCGGGCGTAATCGACTACATTAAGGATGACTTCTCATTTAGGAGGCAGAGAAGGCAGTTATCATAATGATACCTTTTCTCTGCGTGTCCTTACCAAATGCTTTCCCAAAGACAATCCCTCTGCACAACCTCTCATTATCAAAGCAATCTCCTGACAATGGGAAGAAGAACACTGGAAATTACGTGAATTAGTATAGGACTATGGAAAAATAATTGCCGATTCAAGACTTTAATTAGGCTCTTGCAAAACAATCAGACACAATTAGGAGGTACCAGTCAATAAGCTAAAACTCATAAGCAAGAGGAGATGAATTAATATTTGATGATTTTTAAATGGCTATTTGAGCTCAGATGCCTTTCGCTCACAGTTGGGTACTAGACAGTGGAAAGTGTCCACAGCTCTTATTGTGGCTAATAAAGCAGGTGACTTGCAGGTAAATCAGCAGGTGAATCGGCACTGCCATCCAACAAAAATGGCCATTAGCTTGTAATTGACTTCCTAAGCACCGTCTGAGTGGATCCAGAAACATGCTCTGACTTCTTAAGACGTCCACAGAGCACCATACGGATTTCAGAGAGGTCAAACTGCTTTGAACATAAAACTTTTTATGGAACCCAACTGTTTCTCTGAGACTGTCAGATATGTTCAAAATCATGTAAGAAACATTAGCATTCATTTGATAGGCCGAAATAATTCTAAAATAAGATGACATTACAAGTTGAATACTTATTTAGACTTTTCTTCAACTTAAAAATTACTTAATGTCATCAGAAATATGTTTCATAAATTGTTTTATTGCCTTTTTTTACATCAGCAGGTGGATTTTAGTAAATGTTTGACTGACCATGGAAATCAAACCCTAAACTGGCAGCGTTAGTGCTAATCTAACTATCAAGCTTTATAAATCAAGGAGGTTGGAACTAATTAATTATGATTTATGCTGTCATGTTATTTATAATAATCAACATTATTGTTTAGAAGATATTATGCACATTTGTTTTTGGTTAATGATGGATATGTAAAAACCTAACCCAGAAGAAACCTTTTATTATAATTACTATTATTTTATAGCACAAAAAGTGGCACTGAAGTACGAGATTTGTAACAAAACATCTGTGCATGCTGATGTTAAGCCTAATATTAAAAACGAATATTATCAAGTTTGTGGACAAAAGTTTTCAGAAAAATCAGCCTGAATTAAAGGAAATATTTGGAGGTAACAAGCAAAAGCTCATTTGGATTTCATAACTCACTCACTACATTTTCAGAGAAATGTGGAATTTAAATAGGTTTACTGACCTAAACTGCTTCAGACTCTCATAAAGAAAGTCAAAATGTTTATCCTTTCCTCATCTTTGCTTTTTAAATATAACAAACGACATTCTGCAAACATCAGTGGAACTGACAACTGTGCAACGCTGTATTATGTACTGGATTTATTCTGCTAGGCCTCCATAATCTCCAGCATACTGCCGGGTCCATAAGACACACGTAGACCTACAGTAAACTGTGTGATACTTAGATATGTATGATAGACCAGGGCTTACAGCATGAAATCACATGCAGCTGGTCAAGACAATAAAGTCAGGCATCTGTCCAAAGTTCATGTCCATCCATTCGGAATGAAACCATTTGCCTTTAATTATCATTTCTCCACTCAGCTTGTACAAAAGTGTGAAATATCCTCACATGGCCTGGAGGGCTGTTTGTGTGTGTGTGTGTGTGTGTGTGTGTGTGCGTATAAGGTGTGTGACGTGTTGTAGGGATTTTTGCAGAGATGCACACAGTTGAAAACATGTGGCTCCTCTCACCCCAAATGTAGCCTTACAGAGCCCACGTCAGTCAGCTGTGATTGCAGCCAGAGCAAACGGGATGGGACAGAGCGAGGGATTATAAGGAAGCCTGGTGTTTCCACTGGGGTCTCCCCTGCTGGGCTACATGGTCCCAGCTCCCTTTGTCTGCTGTTAACCCGTTAAATCCCATGGAAGAGCCCATTCAGAAATGTGTCACACACCCCGGGGGTGCATTTTGTGTGGAATAATGATCTTAAAGGGGTTACACAGCATTGCCACTGATTCCAACCCCCCCTCCACACACACACACATTTATTTGTTTCCTGGGGTGTTTGCGGTTTCAATTATTGTCAAGTCTTATTGTCTTAAGTTCTTCTTCAAACACCTTCAAACAATGTTTTTAAGAGGATGTCTCAATGTAGTCAATCCACACCAACACTATTAAAACGACTCTTTCATTCATTCACAGATATAGTTAAGAAGGACATTGACGTTTGCATTTTATATGGGGACATTATGGCTTATTACTCCTTGGATCCAAATTGGTATGCAGTATTTCAGCAGCACCGACCAGGCACTTCTGTTCTCGCCTGTGCTGTTGTGTTGAGCATACTTTGTAACTGACTACATCCCGACTGTGTGCGTATTTGTGTTATAGACAGAGATAGAGAGCGCACACACGGGAAATGTTGCGGGTTCACTTGGAGAAAGTGTAATTATACTGCAGTAATGCCCTCCATGATTAATGATGTGGGCCTCTGAAACCAAACCATCGGGCCAATGGCAAATTACCACTATAAAAATAAACCATGATGTGAACAGGTCAGCGAGGCCAGAGCACAAAATGTCTCTTAGTGTGTATATATATATATACAGTGTATGAGCGAATGGGGAACGAGCTCTAGTAACCCAATTAGTGTCCGTCCACTGTCAGGGACCAGCTCCATCACATCAGCGTTACGACGCTCTGCAGTCGTAACATAAAACGTGTGTTCTGTTAGCGTTTTTGCATTGAGCCGTTTGTGCGCACCTGAGATGAGCTAACTCACACACAACTAGAAAGGGGAAAAAAGACAGAACATCATATGTCTTTGACAGTGCTGAACACCTTTAGAGCTAAGTGAGGAGAAACAATGCCATCTAAATCCTTGTTGACATTGTCCCGTCATCACTGCTCTGGTGGGGAAATGTGCTGCAAATGAATATCAAATGTACAACTGTATGACCTAATCCTTACGGCACAAATCATTCCCAGAAATAAGACAGCTTGGGTTAAATCTGAAGAGCACAATAAACCTACAACTAAACTGCAAAATTCCTGAAGGGTCTCTTGAGCACCGCAGAGTCAAGTTCACATTTCTTGTCAAACACTGGCCTATGCTGCTCTGCGCATAACCACATTTGATTAGTCCTCCACCCCTCCCACCCAACAACACACACACACACACACACACACACACACACACACACACCCTTCTCGGATGGAGAGCACTTGACTCGTACCCAAATTGAACTCTTATGCACTCTACTTGTATGAAAGATAATGCCTTTTTGTAGCCAAACTGCAATGGGCTATTTCACTGAGAGCATGGCACTCAAAGTGGCAGCAATCAGGGATTCTTGTGGTTATGAATCAACATTTGGAGATGCTTGGGCTAGTGTCATAAACATGAAAACTATGTAGTTATTTGCCAGTGCGCAAAGATACTTGGCAAATGGATTTTCTGTATTTTCCACTAAGTTACTGCCAGAGTTAAATCAGAAAGAATAATCTAAAAGAACAGCAAAAATAAAAAATATTTTCATTTCTAAAATGTGTAACAGACTATAAAGTGAGTGAAAATGAACTGGATTATATTGTCAGTAACTAATCTCAAACATACACACTATGCTCAAAATGTTATAGATGAGGATAGTACACCCACTTAAAGCCTTCAGAAATAATATCTAATTCAAACAGAATATAAAGTGATACAGGTGTTTGAACGTCAGGATCTTTGTTTTTTTTTTTCTTCTGCTGAAATCTGCACTCAGATCACAGAGGGGAATCCTTGAGTGGTGAATAAAGAGCTACCTGTCTGGACTTCATGCTACACTGATCATTATTCCAGTTGTGACAGTGATTTTTTGTTTTTGTTTTTGATCATTCATTTATATTGTTTAAAATGGACTTTCACACTTGTCAGCACAGCTTTAAGTGGCGTCTTCATAAATTCCAACATCCACGCACTAAATGAAAATGAGCAAAACACAACAGTGCAACTAATTCATCTGACTTTATTGCACATTCAAACAGATAATTAATGACCCATTAAATGCACGGCCCGTGGTTTCTTATGAGTATGAATTTAAAGTGTGCATGCATCTTAGCATCAATCAGATGAAAGGCTGACAAACGGCCCCATTCTTTTTTAATAACAATAAATCAAAGCGTGCACATTGCCGTCTCTGAGACAGAGATAATCAAAAGCAGAGAGAGATGGCCAAACATCATGTCTAATGTCCCAACAAACTGAGCATCAACTGTTTCCAATTAGGATTACAAAGACACATGCAAAAAATAGAGTGAACCCATCCACCCTTTCTCCCCTTGGACAAACTAAAAAAAAAATTTTTACAAGACATGTTTGCTGTTCTAAAAAAAAAAAAAAATTCAAATAGTAAATCTTTTTAAAGGGGTTATCCCATTTTTCTCTCTTAAACAAGATACGAGAATATGCTCGCACTTGCACAAAGCCTGGTGCACCGTTGTCCACGTTAGTTTTCTTTTCTCACTTCTTTCATTGCTGTTTAATCCAGTCACATCAGCTCCCTGAGCAGGTGAAGTCAGCCAAAGACTTTCCCACGGTCTGAGAGCAAATCCAACGCCCCGAGCCCTTCCTGAGGGCCGGCCATCTGTCCGTTCTGTTTGGAGTGTGTTAGGGGGTAAAGCGTCAGCTGCATGACCAAATTCAACGTTCCAACACACCCCTCCTTCATGAAGAAAAGCCCAAAGCATCCATTCAACTGAGCACACACACACACAGCTTGTGCCCAAACACAAACAAATCAACACACAAACAGTCAGATGTGACTCCTCACATTCGACAGATTTGCAATCCAAAACGCTCACACACAATCTGTTATTGTAACAATTATGCCCAGTTTGCTCCAATTGATCTGTTAAACCTGCCTATAAATACTGACATTTTTACCAGGTTACAGTTTTCTGCTAATTAAAAACAAATGTTAAAGAAAAGTAAAAACAGATCATTTCCCCCCTCCTCTTTTTATGCTGAAAACATGAAAGTTGCATGTTGGAGAGAAAATCCTCATTAAGATGATATCTCTGGCTCTCAACAAAGGAGTTCACCACATAAACCTTGACCTTTGGTCTCTCCGAGGATAAATCATCACTGACTTTTACTGAACAATACAATTTCACCACAAAAGCAGCTCAAAATGTACACCCAGAAAATTTAAGAACATCGCTATGGCTCGCCGAAAAAACATCTTACTTTGAATTAGGATTTGCCATGATCATGTGACGCATTTCTTTCTTTCTCAAGCACATGCTGCCACCCCCATCCCAAAGCGTTCCCCCTACTCTTTTTTCCCTCCTCAAACTGACGTGCTATCATTTTATTTCCCCTCTCAAAGAGCGACTCTGTCGCTGGTGGATATGGTCCTCGCCCTGGCCTGACGCATTTTTAAAATGCGTGACATTGCCTCTGTGGGAGCATGAGAACGGAGCTTCCTCAATAGTAGGGTCCCCATACCCGGCCCGTAACCATGGAAGCAGATGCCTGCCCTCCCGGCCCTCCTTACCTCCTGTCGATCGCAGGCTGTGAGCTGCTTCGGCAGTGAAAAGAGGCTGTGCCTGCCTTTCTCCTCGCTCTGACCGAACTTGCCCCACTCCTCAAAAGGAGCCATTGAACAGGTCACTGGTCTAGACTTGTTTGCACGGTCCAGGGAGCAGCCTTGATGTAACCCTTGCTCTCCTCTCTCTCTCTTTCTCTCTCTGCCTGCCACACCAGCCGCCCAGCGACTGCAGACTGTGGAGGGGTGGGGGGGGGGGGGACATTGGAGACGTGGATTTGAAAAGGAGCCCGTCCAATTTTGCCATTGTGCCTTTTCATTCATCGATCGAATGAATATCGAACCTTCTGTCCCTGCGTGTGTGAAACGGATAGCTTAGCAAGCATTTTTTCCCTCTCTCTTCTCAGGTCTGTGTTGTGGGCCCAGAGCTGTGATTTATATTCTCACTAATTGTATGAATGTCATTTTTATTTTATGTTTTTTCTCTCTCTTTAATAATTCCTGTTTAATTCTGACATGGCCTGATATTTTGATATGTGATTAATGCAGAAATTAGGTCTGGTGGATTTTAAAATTCTTGACTGATCACGTTTTTGATTTTGAATGTATATTTCTGAATTTTTATTTCCTGATTAAACAAATGTGAGCAAAACAAAAACAAACAAAATCATGTAATAGTGCCAAAAAAAAGCATAATTTTTGAGTTATAATCATTCAAGAAATAAGCAACTGACATTAGGTGCACTCAGAGCTGTGAAGCAATTATATATTTAATTTTAAATACTTACATATTATGGTAAGACAAAAAACTTTAAACTGAGGCTTGCTGCTGTTATTTAGTTGAAATTCTGAAGTGGTTAGTTATTATCATATTTCCTTGGCAACATTTCATAATGTTTATATAGAAAGAATATAGAAAGAATTAAGACTAACACATTAATTATTGCGTTATCCAACCAAACAAACAGATCATTTTAAATTCAGAAAATTATCACACATAAATAACCAATTGTCACCATTTGTCATTTGAAGTCAAAATACACTTAATTTGTCAATCAACACAATTACTGAAATATAATCATTCTTTCAGCGCTGCTAAAATTCTATTTGTTTAGATTAACATAATGTGTGTGTGTTTATGTATTGAACTCTTGCAGTAAATGGTTATGGGTGAGTATATGTGCATTTGACAGGGCGATAGAGAGGGAGAGGAGGCAGGCAAGAGCTTCGATGACAGCCTTAGTAAAAGGTGAGACGATCAATGTCAACATATCAATATTGTTCAATCAGGAACGAGGCTGCCGATAAGGTGACTATTTGTTCAATCTGATTCATAAAGCAAAACTCATTTTGTTGTTTAATTGACAAATGGTTTTATTACTTCACCCTCTACTTTCTCTTTAACATTAAAATTGGTTTTGAAAGACTACAATTAAATTCATTCCTGGTTTGTTTTTATGATGTATCTAACACATTATTTTTGTGAAAGAAATGTATATAATCATGATAATTTTAATATTTTGACTGAATATCTTATTAACAAATGTAATGCATTCTAACAGCCTGAGGTCATAAATATATTCCAATTGTTCTTTCATGCAAAATGAGAGTTAAAAATACAGCACATAATCAAATGAGGTGAAAAACTAATTGTAAAGATTTTAAAGACTGCTTAGAATCAAATTTAAAAAGCAATGCCTGCACAGCAAAGGAGCAGTTATAGCTTCCATGCTCCATGTGACAAGTTGCTACGCAGGGGCCAATCAAAGGGGGCAGAAGGGGGAACAAAACGGGGCAGAAAATGAGCAAATTCAAAGGCAGAGGAAGGAAAGCAAAGGAACCAGTGAAGTAAGAAGGCAAAGGCATTGTGTTCGCGCAACAATCAAGGCTGCTCCCACCGTGAGTACCAGGCCTGCCTCCGAAAATATTGCTACTACCACAAGACACATCCAAACAGCACAAAACCAAAGCGCTACAGCAGGAGGTCTGCTACTAGTTTCAGAAAATTTGGCTTTATGTGAAAATAAATGATGTGATAAACAGATGGAAAAGTACTGTTGTGAACAAGCAGCAAAAACCATTCCGCAGCAATTCAGCATTTAATTACTTTGAGCTTTATGTGATTAAAAGGTAGTATGATTGTAATCTAAAAAACAAATCTATATGAACATAAATAATTGTGACAAATGTACACCTAAATAATACAATGCTCAATACTTCTGTATCTGTACAATTATGTAATATATATATATATATATATATACAGTGTAATAAAACAGGAAAATTCATGAAATTCGCAATTATAATACTTACCATTTTACATTCTTATTTTCAAGAAAATGATAATGACATTAATAAAAAAGAGTAAAACATACAGAACGTGTGTGTCATTTACACAATATATTTTTTTTAAAATATCTTCTACTTAAAAATGTATATCTTAAAATGAAGACATAAATAAGTATAAACAAGTATAAAATAAAGTCCCCAAAATAATGCAGAACATAAGAAAAAAACAGACTTGTGACATACTAACAACAGATGTGGCATGTTGAAAATAGAGCTGGCTGATTTGAGCAGGAACAATGGTGGAGATGGGGGTTGGGGGTGGGGGGTTGAGGGGATGTCTCGACTGAACCAACATACAACACACCAACAGGGACAGGCCCCGGCCAAATCTGCCACAAAGACATGCACAACCTCACTGTCTCACATTACACACTAGCACGAGCCAATATTTTACAGGGATACAATATAAAAAAATAATATGTTAAAATGGTGTGCTGCTTTGTGGACAACAGGGGATAAAATGCAATAGAGAAGCAGCACTTCCAGTTCAAGCTAAAACCATTTTTATGTTTAAAATCTTCACTGCAGTTTTAAACAAATTCTGCATCCTTCTTGAACTTGTCTTGGAATACAACCTGGTTAATTAAATACAGAAATACAACTTTTTCCCCATCATTTTAAATTATCCCCGAGTACTACAGAGGGGATCTGAAACTGAGACCCACAGATCTGGTATTGTAACTAAATGACAGGCAGAGCATAAATCTATTAAAAGATAACAAAGAACAGCGTTGGATTTCTCTGCACCTAACACACACAGACACAGACACAGACACACACACAACACAACACACACACACACACACACACACACACACACACTCCCTAACAACAGCTTTGGCAGATGTTCCCTAGGACATACAAGTAAACCAGCATCCCATCATCACCATCATCCTGCCTGGAAACAGTGGCAGCCGAATGCCAAGTGCAACTCCGGCACGTCTGCTCGCACTGCCGCAAAGACACGACCCAGTGTCAGCGGCACACATGCATCATTACGAGGCAGCGAAGCTAACCAAATACAAGCAAGCGTTTGCAAGGGATGAGAAGTTCCAGCTCCCCTCTCTGATTTCTCTGACTTTTTTTTTCTCCCCCTCCCTCGTCTCTGAACTGATCCTGTCCCGGTTTCCTGAATGCAGATTGGGCAGACAGCAAACAGTCTGACTACAGCTCACATGCAACATATCTGCACAGTTACCATTTATTTTAATGTTAGCTGAGCATAGGAGAGGACACAGACAATGTTGATTATGACTGTTAGTAATTACAGTTTGACTCATCAGTAACATTTTCTTGAAATATTCAATATCCCTTAAGTTTAAAAAAGATAAATAAACATAAACAGTATACATACTCCTCTTTACAGCAGAAGTCTGTTAGTGTCAGGGTATTTAAAATGTTAAAAGTCTCTCAAGCAGCATTAAGACCATCATGAGACACTAAAACTCTGAAATCAGAACTAATGAAATTCCTTCAGGGTTGTCAGGGTGAATTCAAAGGAGTGGAAATCCTAGAATACATTACAGTATTAATTTACAAAATTAATAGTTAAACAAAACAATGAAATACGAAGGAGCCTCTGGATACAATGACAGGCTGAAACATCATTGTTAATGAAAGGCAAAAGTCAACCGAGTCTATCCCAACAACAACAGATCAGTGTAACATTGCACTAACCTCCTTGACACACACAAAACACTTTGAGTTCAACTAACTTAGACACCATAACTCATGATCTGTTGTCCTCTCTGAGGCCACAAAAGCATGTGTCTGCCTCCCTCAGGTCAAGCCAATAGGCTGCTGCACAAAACACAGAGGGCATCATAATCGTCTAAACCCCCCTGGAGTCTACCCTGCTCAAAATCCACAATGCTAAGCAGATCCAAAATATCTTCACTATACTATCTGACTCCTACTAATTCACTACTTTTGGCTTCTGAGTTAAAAATCCTCTCCACTTATTAAAATATTGCTTTGGAATATAAAAACAGAATCTAATAGGTTGGGTTTGGTAATGATTGTGGACATGAGTGACCTTCTTAAGAAAACTAAACACTATGTAAACACACACACAGATGAAATACAACACTGGAAACCCCTGTAGATCCCAAACAGTGTGAAGAGCTATGATCACTGTGTGTATAAAGGCAGCTCCTGTATTTGTCACAGTGAGGCCGGGTTTCAGGCGCCCACCATCACTGTCACACAAGTCAAACATTAAGCTTCGGAAGGTGCTTTAGAAGGTGAACTGGAACAAAGGGCCCCTCACCATAACCACTACTCAAAGCTCGGTTTAATTAGGTGTAGGGCAACAAATCCTCCCCATTCAGTGGCCGGACACTTGTGGTGTTGGAGTGGAGTGTATCGACGGTGAAAGACTCCCGTCATAACACTAGAGGAGTGTCCCCTCCCTCACAAAGACACACACTGGTTCACTAATGCCTGTGTGTTAACAAGCCCATCGTCTGCTTCTCTAACTCATTGTCTCTTGAATGGGTGCTAATGGAGAGACAAAACAGCACACACACACACTGAGGCCCTCCTACAACGCGCTGCTCTTTTTATAGAGGCTGAACACTTGTGCCTATAAGTTGAGGGTCGACATACCATGCTTGAGCTTGTCACACACTATGCCCACACTGTGTGCATAGATAAACTCTGAAAACAGAAAAAATAAAAGGAATTAACTTTAAAATAAAATGAAAACAATTCTATGATGGCAAATTTGCCAGACAAGATGTGTTAAATTCACTATTTAATATTATTCAATATATTCAATACTAAATAAAAAAATAAAACTGTTAAAATGCAAAGAAATGTTGCTGTAATGTATTTCATTAATCTGTGTGAAATAAATAAAAATCTAGTTTCTTGAAACACTCTTACTAATTTTTAAACAGCAGTTTGGTATTTAATTAAATTAAATAGGAAAATAAATGTTGTACTTTTTATTTATCTCCATCATATTTTGTATTTTTAATTGTGGAATATGTTGGGCTTACTGAAATTAGCTGAATTGCAGGGATCATTTTTAAAAGGTTGGATAATTTGCTATTAAATTAATTAAAACTCTACAGACACACCTTTGGCAACTGTCTAAATGTATAAAAGACAAAGTAACTCTAGTATGACCGGGGTTGAATATGGGTGGTGGGCTCTAATCCTGAAGGACAAAACCAGCATATCCACCGAGACAAATCTTGTTTGATGGATCCCTGCTGCTAGATCCAACCACAGCAGTCCGGTCTGGGAGGCCCATTGTATCAGAGACGCTCAAGAAGGAAACACACTCAGAATGTATTAGAAACGGGACCCCTCAAATACAATATTAATTCACAGACAGCACATTAAAAGCAAATGATCTTTATCCAACCCATTCATTTTAGTTTATGATTTTAATATTCTTGTTTCAGTATTTATGTGCTCACACAAAAAAAGCTTCAAGTTTGGTAAATGTTTTTTTTTGTATATTTTTCCTTTATCATAATATTACATTTTTTTTGATGTTTCACACTGACATTTATATCTGTTTTAATTGAGGCTATTCTAGTAAAATATATAAATCATTTCAAGGGATTCTCATTTTAACCCAAGAACAGATAAACACATAACAATCAAATTAAATTGTTAAATGAAATAATCTAATAAAATAAAACAGCACCACCAGTTCCTCTTTAAATTCTAAGTACTTCATTATTTATTTGTATTGCATGATTTTCTGACCAGCTCAACAATAAAAGTGCATAAAAGAATAACATAAATTAAAACAATCAAACTTCCTTGTTACTGCTTAAGGGCCATCATCTGGGGATGGGGATGGATTGGGTGGGGAAAAGAGGAAAGTGAGGGTTAATAGAATAAAGGAAGGATTTCAGAGGGAAAAAAAGAAGAGAGTATTTCAACACTGGCGTCTCCCTGGGATTTAGCATGGCTGTCTGTGTATGTGTAAGACAGAGACAGTGACTGAGAATGAGACAGCGCTCAGTGTTCCCAAGTGCTCAAGTGTATCTAATTGTGTGAGTGCAATTATGAGCATCTGCTTTTTTCATCTTTAGTGTAAGCAAATGTACATACGTGTGTGATGCAGCTGGAAATGTGCTCGGCTCTCAGCTCTGTGGTCTGGGGGCAGAGGCTGGCCAGTGCCTTTAAGCCGGCTCTGGGTCAGTCCAAACACTGGCAGCTATTCATGACCAGATCAAGTTGATGTGAGATTCTGTCCCTCCTCTGCCCCCCATTTCCATATGAATGTGGAATATGCTAAAGGAAAAAAAAACAAGCAAGATCCCTGTCCCAGGGAGCCACCGCAGGGTGAGAAAACACACATTTGCAGGGAAGACTCTACATCCTCCCCCATGGCAAATAACAGAAATATTGGCATCATAAGCACATTTAGATAGAATAATAAAAAGGGGAAAAACAGCTTTCACACAGACACACACACACAAACTCTTTCTCTCTATCTTGCCTCCACACACATTCGAACCCAGCCAAGGTCAACGCTGCTGTCAGCCTAGCAGCTTATGAATCAAAACACAATTGCATACACATATTTAGAAAGGCTTTATCATGAATGGACACACACACACACACACACACACACACACTACAGCAGCTCCATGCAGGCTACATCCCAGCCACTCTGTAGAAAGGGTTTATCCAGACAAAGGGTTTGTCCTGAAAGACAAACAGCAGGAAGCACGGAAACGGCAATGAACGTGATGCACAGATGTACGCATCAAGCAACCCCTAGAAGCATGAAGCCATGCTGGATAAACTGCGGTGGATTGAAAAGACATGAGCAAAAATGAACAAGTAGCACAGATCTGCATACCCTGGATGTCCTGTATCCTCCCTCTGCTACCTGGCAGGCCCGGGCTGAAGCCGGCGGCATCAACACCATGCCGTCACATGCATACACATGTGTTTCTGACAGACGCGGGCCTCCTAATACACACAGACAATGTCACATGCTCCTATTGTTCCACTCCAACGTTTGGCCGGAGACAAACCCCAGTCTCGTCTAGCTGTTAAAAGGTGGGCTCAAACCCAGAGCGATGAGGCCATCTATTACCAGGAGGGATGAGGGGAGGGGAGACAGAGACCCCCTAAATAGGGGGCGAGCGCATTCAGCCAGGTTTATAACTGCCGGTGAGCGTACCACCACACCTCAGCTACACACAGACACAATGAACATCACTACACCTTTTCAGACTTACTTCTTTTTATAGCGTAGACGCCTGAAATGAGAACACATTTAATCACATTTTTCACTTTCATTTGGGAATGGAAAAAGAGAATAGACAGAACCATAGATCAGCTTTTATAAGATCAGAATGTCTGACCCACCTTTATAAGCTATCAGAAATATTCCTGAGGTAAACTCATAAAAGAAGAAGATAATCTATCTGATATGACATCAATTATTTTTGCATTAAACTGCAACTTGCATTTCACTTTGTGTTTCTAAGGTTGGTTCTTTTGCCTTCTTATTACTGATAACAGCATCCAGCAAAGTCTGGATAAAAACAACAAAAATACAAAGCCTACATATCTGACAAGTATGAAAATAAGAAAAAATTAAATAATTCCATACATACTGTATGCAATTTGTTGTGTTTAATTAGCAGAAGCACCCTTGGCTTTTTATAACAGCTATTCTAACGAAATGATTATGTTGATTTAGGTTTTTCTTTCTCGTTCTTCTTGGCAGAAGAGTTAAGTGCTGCTCATTTTGCAACAGGACCTCAAATCTGATTTAATGGGTTTATTTCAAGCTTTAAGGCGATAGCTGGGTTAAAACTAGAAGATTTCAAAGGATGTGTAGATTTTTTTTGTATACAGTGTCTATTCAATCATGCAGCATTTAAAGGAGTCTTGGCAATGTTAATTTAACATAAAACAAAAAAAGGAACTCAAGAAGGAAACACACAGCAATGTGTTTCAGCCCATATTTATCACCAGTAATGTGTATGTAAAATGACTCTACTTTGTGTGGACTGTGGAAAACAAATAGCCTAAACCTGTTTTACTAATGTGAGGAGCAGCATGCATTGCTGACCGCAGTGCAGTAATCATAAACAAAGCAACACAAACAAGCTCTAACAAAAACTGTACAACACAGAGAGGCAAAGGGCCCGCTATTTTGCAAAAACATTGCAGAGTAATTTAATTACAACCATCCCATGTGCAAGTAACTGCATTAATGTAAATTCAGTCAGTGAGATTCAGTCCAAAGTCCCTGGCTGATTCTCCAGACTGTGTCCTCTTGTGGGGACTAACACTAGGCTCCATTTCACAACCATTGGGGTTTGAATAATCATACTTCCCAGAAATATCAGTCACTGCTAATTACTGAGGTAAAGCCAGATGTGAATGTACATGCTTTTATTTAGAAAGTGCCAATCAGACAGCAGGGATTTTGCTTTCCCTGGTCACCCCTTGTAAGACACAGGTGATATGTGTTAGGACCAGCCACCATGAGACCTCCGCACGACTTACACTGTACACAACCTGATGATATTTAACAAAGTTTGACTGAGCTGCTACATCGGAGTTGGCTCATATCTGCTGTGAAAAACCTCTGTTGTATGATGTTTCAGTGAGAATGACAGGGTTTAAAAAATAGACTTGTGCTTTGCTTGATTATTACAGCAGTGATTTTTTTTCTGCGTGCAGACATCGGTCTGGTCTGGTAACCATCAGCCCAGAGCCAGCCACCTGCGCACAGGCCCTCCTGTATTTACGTTGTGATAATCATAAAGGGGGATCTCGACCAGATTGTGTGTCTTATCTACAAAGGACACTCACTCCCGTCCGGATCAAGAAGTTAAAGGCTCTCAAACAGATTAAAAACACAGAATGTTGGTACAAGATTTCAAATCATCTTGTCAAAACAGAATCAAAGACTAAACCAGAAACTCCCAAAAAAAGACAGACTTTTTATGGCAGCAGGGACGAAAAAAAGAAAGAAAAAAGACTTGATTTTATCCTACTTTTTGGATAATGTCCTACTGGGCTGCTCTGGTCTTGACTGAGTCATAGAGTGCGACCTTCTCCAGCAGCACGCCGGCCTTTGCCAGCTACACAAACAGTGAGAGAACATGACATCACCCCTCTATCATCCACTAGATACACTCGAGGCTCACAGTTCAGCAGGTTCAAATGCTCGATGCAGATGGAAGCTAATGTTAACCCGCTGAAGTGAGGGATCCGTGCTTCAGGGAGGTAGAGTGGGACGTCGTTAGTGGTACGACCCCCGACTTCTCCTGTTCCTGTGTTTTAGTGTCCTTGAGCAAGACACTGATCCGTCAGTATGCGAGCGTGTGCGTGAATAGGTGAATGAGAAAATAGTGCCATGCGAATGCTGTCCAGCCACCTTTTTTAAAAGTGCTGGCCTGCTTAACAGACAGTGGAAGTCACTACACTGGGGATTGTGTTACAGTTTGGTCTGATGCTGATTTTTTTCAGTCCCTACTAAACTGGTGACAGAGGCAGACAACAGTTTGACCATGCTGGATGTTGATTTAAAGGGAACATAGTCTCTCTGGGCCATAAACCTCTGCAGGCATGTGGAGGACGTTCCCTCCGGGCCGTGCCCACAGTAATAAGTACGACGAACCTCAGCAGGAGTAAACAGAGACGCAAATCTTTCTTCCCTCTGGGCGGGCCGGGCAGGACACATCAATTCCCCCTTGCAATCACCACGTCCACATTCAAACAGATTTCATTACACCCTCGCGACATCACACCCTTCAACAGCTAACATGCGGAAATGATTTTGGATTTTGTGTCTGTCTAATAAACAGACCCCACTGAAGACTCTAGATTTGACAGTTGGCAAAAAGGGTGTAAAAAGTGTATTGTTTTTTGTTAAATGGGTCACTCTTAAAATGAGGTGTCATTATCAGGACATAAAACTGTCATGACCCTGTAGTGCATTTTTCAGTTTACCTATAACATGAAAAACAGCAGTTTTTGACAGGAAAAATACAACCTTGTCTAACTGAAGCAGAAAGAAGGCCGATGGAAGAAGAAGGAACAAGAAAAAAAAAAAAAAAACAGTAGTCCACCATGTGGCCCACAATCTATTCATTGCTCCCGTTTAATTTCTTTTGGGTGCATAATCCTTTCAGTTTCAATAGCAAATTTAACAGTCCCTAAGGCCTAAGCACCAGACTGGTCAATACAAAACCAGACAACTAATTACTGAGCGCACCACACTCTCCTCTACCCCCTCCTCCTTTCTTCCTCCCCCTTTCTTTCCCTCATTCCTCTCTCTCTTCAGCAGCTGTGGGGTTCATGTACACAAGAGCAGCAGTCAGGCAGTATTAGGTTTCCACTTCCCAGATCTCCCTTAAAAGCCTGTCCCATAATGGCCCTTCAGTCACACAAACACGCATAGGATTTCATACAAAAAAAAGCACACACAGTTGGACAACATGTGAATATATAGACATTCACTCGAGCCATTTTAAAGATTCCTAAAATAGAGTTCTGCCAGCCTGCATTTGTTTGCTAGTTTAGTAAGTGATTTTTCTTACTTTGATGCAAACGGTTAATTGTTTTCATTATATTGTTTCCCAGTGGCTAAACAGCCCAAAAGTAAATTGCATGTTTACTGAGAGACAACAACATAAATGTTCATAATGTCTAGCAGTTAAGCAGTAGCTTTAAGAGCGTGTAATTACCATGTAATTGACGCCTTGTTTTCAAGTAATAAATTAGAGCACAACTTGACAGGCTGTTTAGCTAATAAAAAATGCTAAAAGCTGACCTACATCTGAGCAGTAAAGTGGTTAGTGGAGCTGAAACGAGTAGTCAATGAATCAATTACTTGATTGACAGAAAATTTAGTTGCAACCGTTTTTACAATCAATTCATAATTTGAGTCACTTTTCAACAAAAATACAACAATTAGCATTCTGTGTTTCCTGCCTCTCCAGCAATGTTCTCTGTTTTACATCACTGCACACCAACTTTGTATTTTGGACAATTGATCAGACAAAACATCAATATGACGACATTATCTTGGGATTTAGAAAATGGCGATGGTATGGACATTTTATGATCCAAATCATTAATCAATGAATTAAGACAATAATTGGCAGCTTAATTAGTAAGAAAATCCGTTAGTTGCAGCCCTAGTGGTTAGTACTTTTAGCATCTGTTTTTAAAAAGTCAATTGAAATGCCTAATTGGTAAAACCTGATACTGTCCCTTCAATAATAAAAAAAACACAATTCCAACAACATCAGTGACACAGAAGGGAAATTAAATGAAAGTTGGTTATTCATTAAAAATCATTACACAATATTGTCCGGGAAAAACAAATCAAAATATTCGATTCCTCTAAAACAAAGCTTTAACCCCACATCTGAATTGAGAGATTGATTGTATGTGGGCTATTTTGGAAACAGAAGTGGATGCATATGGTGTGGGAACACTCGGTTGACCCTATGACATATGGTGCTTGTGGTGTTTTTAGTGTAGATGAGAAAGAACTTATCCTCTGCTTCCCATGAGTAAATACCCTGGCTGTGACAATGATAACATGGTCATGATGAACCCAGCCCCATGTTGTGTCGTGTTGTGACTGCTGTCCTATGCTTTACAGTCTTCCTCTGTAAACAGACGCACTCTCAAGGCTTTGATCATGACCCAGCGCACACTAACTCTGCACAGGACCTAATTTGCTGATGGGTTTAAGAAGTCCCTCAGTTAAGATCACTTCCCTCAGATAATGGGAAGAGTTGCCCCCCCCCTGTGACCTGAGTGGAGTGTCCTTTGTCTCACTTCTAATGTTTGCCTTAGCCCATTGTGTCTGCATTACCCAGCACCTCCGCCCCTCCTTGCAGCACAGCTTTGACGCGACAGCCCCACTGCTCCACACTGGACTGCCCTCAAAAGAGGAAATGCTAAATGTATGGAAGCCATTTCCCAGTGTGCCCCTGCGCTCTGGTACCCCCCCCCCCCCGCCGCCCAATGTGTGACCACTGAGGCTGAGGTGGTTAAAGAAACCAAGCTGTTTAAAATGGTGAAGGGAGTCATGTGGCTAGAAACACTGGGCCCGGCATACACACACGAACGCACGCATGCACACAACTGATTCCACAAAGAGGTCCTGCACCCCCTTCGCTTGCAAACAAGGAGGACGAGCTCCTGTCAGCTCAAAGACAAGCAGACAAATTGCCTATGATCTCCTGACCCTAGAACCAGGCAACTGTCCAAAACAAACGGCTCTCAAATGTATGGAACACAAAATAAGATAATAACTTATGTGCAATAATATGTAAATTGGATGCATCAAAGCACAAATAAAGATCAGCACTTTTTGAAATAAAGTGTTAAGATCCACAAGCAAATTTGATCTTAGCATCGTTTCACTTATCATAGTGACATTTTTTTGATATAAAGTTGGCTGGAGGTGGGTGGGGAACTCGTACACTTTCTTTCTTTCCCTCTTTCTTTTGTTCCTTCTTTCTTTCTCTCTGCTTTGCGTCAGTTAGGACAGCTGGATAAGAAATGGATCACTGGTAAAGGGACACACAGTCTCCATCACAGACATGACATCACCCCCTTTATAACCAACCCATCGGGGGCCATTTGTGCTCAAATTCAATGCTGTGTGTGCGAGTGTTCGTGTGCATGCATGCGAGCTATAAATTAGTTGTCTCTGCAATATCTTTTTAACATCACTTTAAGTTCAAAGACTGACATGTTGTTCTACTTTTCTTATTCATATGGCAATAATAGGTTTAACCGAAAATGTAGCAACGGGTATTGATTTATTACAGAAAACAATGAACACTAAACATCTGTGTTATTTTCCACTGGCAAGGCCCAAGTCTTGGCTCAAGTCATTAATAATTCAATAAGAATCTGACTTATGATGCATATCATCTGTCATCATTATCTTAGTGCTGAATGGCATCTTGCATCCATCTGTCATTGATACTATTAATCAAAGTATGTCATGATAATGACATATAATCTCATGACTGTCTTTCATTATATGCATAAAGTTGTTTCCAAGACTTCCATAGAATACCTTAAAACAGTCAGTCACAAATGATGGTCACCCTTGGATCTCAGGTCCAAAGCTTAATGCACAGCTTAACATCCATGTTGATGTGTCATTATATATCACTATGGTACTGTCTTTCGATAATCACTGCTATCAGGGTGTTAAAAAAAAAAAGTTAAAAAGTCTCACTCACAAAATCACTTGATGTCTGAATTCACACATTAACTGTGTAAGCCTGATGAAGAGCACAAAGTGATTTGCTTGGAAGCTGCATGTACGTTAGATCTACTGTGGAACCTCTCAGTACACAAAGAGGTTTCCCTCCTGGTGGAGTGAGCCACAGCACTGTTCAGAGCTTTAGATTCTTGACAGCAGAAGCTCATAAAAGTGTTAACAAGTCAATGGGAAAGAGTTCTGTCTGGGTGCAAGGCAGGGCTGCAACTAACGACTTCTTTCATTATCGATTAATCTGTTGCTCAATTTCAATTCAATTAGTTGTTTGTTCCATAAAATGGCGATCAATGGCGATCATCCCCAAAGCCCAATTTATTTCCTGAATGCCGTTTCATCCACAACCCAAAGATATTCAGTTTAGTTCAGTCATAGAGGACTAAAGAAACTAGAAAATATTCACATTTGAGAAGCTGAAATCAGAGAATTTCTTAACAATAAATAGATTATCAAAATAGTTGGCAATTAATTTAACAGTTGATAATTTATCAAATAATTGTTTCAGCAATAGGTGATAAAAACTACTTTCAAACTCACTATTTCTTGCACAGTATTTTAGGAAAAACAAGGAATCCAGAAAAGACAGCCCAACCATTTCCCCACTTAATTAACCACAGAGAAGATAGGACATAGTTTGTTAGTTAATGTTTGGCAAAGCTTGCCAGGAAGGAAACCCTCTCAAGAAACATGATGATATGATCTTTTAAGAACTGATGCGTGGCCTTTCACGTAGCTACTGTCAACTAGACCAGAGAAGATAATTCAAGCTTTGAGCAGAATAAACCCAGCCTGTAATGGCTCATCATGTTGATAAACGGTGACACTAACGGTTGCATGCACAGCATCTCCTTCAACACTTCGACACACTCCTACATCATGAAGGACACAATTGGCCATCCATTTCAATAAAGTTTGGAAGGACCTGCTGCTTGAGGATAATCATATAGAGGAGCATGTTGGGAACACAGCTTTGTGCAGGATATTGTAAGGATAATCAAGAAGCAACTATCCAAGCTTGATCAACAACCTGAGGAGGTCTTTCTAAGGACATAATGATTGTGCACGTCATTCTCTGTCCCTGTCTGTCTCAACAAGGGCTGACAAGGGTGTTGGGACAAGATGTAGCCAGTCGAACAGTCTCCTGTTTTCTTGGCCTCCAGGGTCATGAACAGCTGCATTGTTGAAGCAGTTATTCTCATAACTACTCACATCATGTCATCATATTGCTTCTTGGAACAGCATGGATTTGCAGTCACACACTGTGTGCCCACATTAGTCAGCAAAACTCTAGAGGCATATTCCTTCGTCCAGTATCAAGAGTGCAACTTGTGCCTGCCATTGGTCTACTGTCAGAGAGAAACTGAGGTGTATAATTAACACATTTTCTTCAAATTCACTGCAGAAATAACCTCCCAAATAGAATTTAGTGGTGGACCACTAAGGTTTGCTCCTCAAAATATTTCTTGTTCAAGAGGTAAAAACTGGGGTTTTCTGCCTGAATTCTTACGTGTGTGACATAAAGTGTTGTGGACAGAACAGGAGAGGCAAACAGGGTTGTCACTCATTGCTTTTACATGCACTTTAGTAATTTGATCACAACCCGAGTAAGGCAATACTGAGATTATTGCAACTGTCGTACAAACATCTTAACAAAGTTATCTTACTTGCATTAAGGTCGTAATCGGAGTAAGCACAACTCGATTTACAGAGATGGATTACTCATCGATCTTTCAAATGACTCTCAACATGTACAACAGACACCACATAGCCTGGTTTCTCTCAGTGGTTTGATTTTGCATGCAAAAGTCAGAGAGTGAACCAGATACAAAGCAGTGTCTTGAAAAAAAAGAGCCACAAGGCGAGCAACTGTGGAAAAAAAACAGGTTTTGTTGGGGGGCAACCGCAAATGGACTGCCAATTGCAAGTACATAACAGAGGTTGTGTTAAATGTATCTGTTTATGAACCAACACAAAAGTGCTTAAATTTGACCCTGTAGGCCTTCACAGCATGTTAACTGTTAACAACTCATGTGGAGTAGGGAGTGGTACGGATGTATATCCCATTAAAATAATGGTAAATATTATGTGGAACTATTAACATGCTCTCTGAACGACTAAAGATTTACTTGGAAGAAATACTAAAAGGTAAATCATGCAAATTCTCTTTAGTTGAGTGGCAGAAAAGGAAACCACCTCCTATTTCCTGAGGCAGTCAGATCCTGCCTGCTTTCTGAGTTTCCGTTTTCATCCTGAATGGCACCTCTGTCATTCATATGGCAACAGCAGGCTAACAACTAATAAATCACTTCTACTAAGTGAGCTTTTCCTTTCACTGCTTGCAAACAAGCGGGCTAATTTATAACCAGAGGAGGCATGAGGAAAAGGCTAAAATTGGCTGAGGAGGTCAGGCAGGTTATCTGACGACATGTCTTCACCTGGCAGAATGGACATTCAAACAACTAAAATCATCTATAGACATACACCAGATGAGCACTATTAATACATTAAATACCACCCAGATTGAAATAAACCAGGCTCCTTGGTAGGAGGATGAACTGTACCAAACCAAGGTCCTGAATAGTAACCCACAAAACACTGGAGCCTTTCTTCTTTTAGCATCTGTACTCCAATGAATTCAGAAACATTTTAACTCACCTAAAATGTGTTTTTTACTATGGCACCGAAATTACATTATTAGTTACAAATGATGCTTTAAGATTCGGAGAAATGTAGCTGAAATATATATAAACAATATACTAGGGCTGCACAGTTAATCGAAATATTATCTACAATTGCAATATGGTTAGGTGCAATATCCAAATCACAGAAGCTACAATTTTTTTGATAAAGGTAAATGTGTGACAAAACAGCATTATAATGAAGCCCTACAATATACAACAGCAAATTCCAGTGATCCAAAAACCTACACAATTACCTCAAACTGCCCCTTGAGGGGGCAAATAAAGTGTTATGAATTAAAAACTGTTCAGTTCAGCTTCTTTTCCCTGATCAAAGTCATGTCACGTCCACACAAACATGTTCCTGAGTTCATTTAAAACCTTTAAATTAGATTTTGTTCAAGTGTTGCAGATGAGAGAAACAATTTGAAGCACTGGATCAACAAGAACGTTATCTTATCAAAGATAACTTTATTATTATCAAATTCATTTTCTACTTCCTTGTGCTGAGCAGGCAATTGAGGTTTCTACATTTTGTCATAGTACATGCTTGAAGCTGAAACAGAAGCCATGTGAACAAAGAATGCAACTTTCCTCAGTCCTCATTAAGGTGTCCAGTGCTGCTTCATTTCATTGTGACCCACATGCCCAAAATAGAGAACTAGATTCTGCAGCAGACATAGTTTGTGTGTATTTATAAAAGTAGTAGTAGTGACTGAAATCCAGCAAAGCTTCCCAGCATACAATAACTTTAACAGACATTATGCTGCACAGAGAGTAGACTAAAAATAAATTCATGCAGACACAAACAAACTCATTTTTTTAATAATAAAAAATACCACCTTTCAGAGGTGCCGGTCAAGACACTTCATTCCCATGTTACTGAGATGTCTAATGAACGGAGGGAGCGAGGGAGGCATAGAATGAGTCAGCCAGAGAGACGGGTTCTGATTTCCTCAAAGAGATGGGGGAGGGAGGTGAAAACCCCAAACTGCCAATGAACCATCAAGGTGAGACACATAAATCACCGTCCTCAAGTTCAATAGCTTTCTAAAAGGAGTTCACTCACTCAACTCAGCTTGTTTTCCCAGACTCACACACACTATTAGGGTGAAAATAAGTGAAAAGACTATCCATAGTTTCTCAGAGTTAATACCAATAACCTTTAAATAACTTATGCCCATTAGACAATTGCAGTTTGTTGAAAAGATGTGTATTTGAATTTTAGAAAATTCTGTTTTGTGAGATTCAGGAAAAGGACAAGTTTGTTAGGAGATTAGACTGATCAGTTACTTGAATACGTTTTTTATTGCCCTGTTTTATCTCAGGCAATGATCTCTGTGTACAAAAGTAGTCAAAAACATAAACAGGTCTTAGGTAGCATCATTAATTCTATATTAATAATAATTATGTGATGAAAAGAAATCATGGGGGTTGTTACTTGCAAAAAATTCTCATTACAAACAAAAGTAAAATCTGTCTGAAATACGGTAGCACACCACACAGTAAATCAAATAGAAACAAATGTCAAAGTGCAGTTTTAAAAGCTATATGCTATCCAGTGCTCCAGAGGTATCACTTCCATTTATCACATAATGGAGTTATTCAGTCAGCCTGCAGTAATGCATTAGTTTGCACTGGGAGCAACATCTACAATGGCCTGTTTTAAAATTCTACGGAGGTGAACCAACTGCTGATAATCTGCAACAAGAACTCTTTCAGCAGCACTATCCACAAAACCTGGATTCATGGAACATTGTATCCTGGGCCGATGTAATCTGTAACATTGCTACAATAGACACTGTGAACTTGAAATCTTAAGTTTCTGTCTGATTTATTAATCATTTCTGTAAAATAAATTAGTTTAGAATATATAATGGCACATAAAAAATGCCTAACAGTTTTGTCAGATGGTGAGTGTGTCAAAACTTTGATCCCCATTGTCTCAAAACTGTACTCAACCAAGACTTAAAAATCCCAAGCTCATGAAAAAGTGAGCAACTGATCAATTTCATCAGCTAAATAAACGGCCTCGACAACAAACCTGCCAGCTGAAACACGTAGCAGTTTTCAGATTTTGAGGCAGGCGCATGTTTCGCAGTGACAATGTCATACAAAAAAGTTTTCAGAGCCATTGTGTTGCCTGGGCCAAGTGCCATTCTCTTTGACCCCTCCAAATTCCCTTCCCCCAGTCAGCCTCCACTCCACCTCCCTTCTCGCTCTACCTTGACCCTCAAAACTTGGTACGAGCACAAAGCCCCTCTTATCACTAAGGCTCACAAATTACTTGTAACAATGAAACATGAACTTGGACACATTGAAGTGAAGTGGAAGAAAAATCAGGCTCAGTTTTTAGCTCAAAGACAGAACTGAGAGTCCAACAATAAAAACTCAAAAACAGGTAACTGTTGGCAACATATGAATCAAAAGCAATGAGGAATCAAACATGCTGAAAATTCAGGAATAAGGAGATTCTTGGGGGGCTACAGAACTTATTAAAAGTGCTTAGAGAGAGAAAGAGAGAAGCACTTACCACATAGATCCCCGACATCCGAGCCCGAGAATGACAGATTCCTCTCTTGTCTATCTCCGATCCACTTCCATTTTTCTGAGCTCCCATATGGCACCCCCCACCCCTCCGAGAGGCAGAAAGCAGAGAGAGTGCGACAGAGGGAGAGTCAAACACACAGGGAGAGAGAGACAGAGGGGGGGGGGGGGGGGGGGCATTAGTCCTGGTGTGGAGATGGAGGGGACTGTTGCAGCTGTGCACCCCCGTCAGTATCTCCTCAAATCCAATCCTCTCCTTCATGTGTGTCTGCAGCACCGCGGAAAAAGGCAACGGACACAAAGTAAGATCCTCTTACACACAGCCCAGAGAAAGAGAGAGAGAAACATTCAGAGGGAGCAGCAGTGAAAGAAAACAAGTGAGCTAGTTAGAAGGCCGAGGCAGCTGGAGAGTAGCAGGTTCAAGTTTTCAGCGTTTCCTTTACTGTGTCGTAGAACTCTGCCGGCCGAGTGGGAGGGAATAAGCGGGAGCTTCTAGGAAGCCAAGGAAATAGTGCATAATACCTTCCAGCTTCTTTCTACCCCCACTTCTCCCTCCCTCCCTCTCTCTCTCTTTTCTCTCACTCTCTATCACTCTTTCTCTCTCTCTCTGGTAATAAGCCTGGCTGCAACAACCCCCTCCTCCAGGCGCTGGAATGCAAGGCAAGACTTTTAAGAGGCCCAGTTAGACAACCCTCAGAGTCAGTGCACCTTGACCCCCAGGTCAGACACAGTGTGTGTGTGTGTGTGTGTGTGGGTGTGTGTGCGGGAGGGGCTGGGAGCTTTAGTTGTGTCTGTGTATGCTTAAATTTGTGGGGCCAGCTTCGCCTCACGAGATCACATAACCGTACCCGGACAGCCACTTGACAGAGATAATACTGTCAGACATTTACACCACTGTAGTAAGTCACAACCAATGTAAAAGTGACTGGTGTTACATGCACACAATAGCTGCCTTCCCTCCGCAAGAGTAATTGCATTAAGCTGTTTTATATGTGGAAAGAAGATTACATTACTGAGCCTTATTCTTCACTTTTTACATTTGTTTCCTGTTTTTCTTATGCGTTTTTTCATTTTTGTGTGGTTTGCTAAATCACATTTAATTGACTTAATTTGAAGAAGTTGTCATAATACTAGAGACCCAGAGGCGGTTTGAAGTACTTGTCACATTATAGAAGCCTGTCCAATTATACTCATTTATTACATTCACAGTGTTGCCTTGTTGAGGAATGTTATTTAAATCTATATTTTGTGATTTTTAATTCTTTCTAGATAATTTAAACACTGCTATAAATGGACAGAAGAAATGCCTACGAATTTGAATGGGGTCCATTTAAGAAATTACTGTCAGACAAATCAAGAATTGAAGTCAAAGAGATTTCTAGCATTTAGCCATGTTTTTTTCAGATTTCAGATCAGTGGCAGTAAAAGTTAAACAACTGGACTCTGTTTGGACACTATTCTAAAACTCTTTTTTTAAATCCTCCAATCAGGCAGGTTTGCATCATTTGAATGGGAGAAGCTGGTACCGTCTGCCAGTCAGGGCCCAGTATTGTGGCTGTTCTGCATGTAAAAACCTATTCTTCAAATTCATTCAAGTGTCCCGGCTAATACGGTCCCTCCTGCCCTACTCTCTCTGTCTCCGTCTGTCTCTCTGTCTTTCTCACACTCCCTCACTCACACACACACACAAACTCTCCATCAGTACATACCTTTCAGCAAAGACATGTTCACTAACAGTTATACTGAGGTAAAAAACATACAGTCTGATATGGACAGTTTTCTTTTACCAATATATGAAATATAGATGAAAATGGCTATGAATATGATGCCTTTTTCTTTAGCGAGGGTGAAATGCATATATAATTTTCTATTTTAACACCCTCTCAAATACAACTGCACAATAATGTAACAGTATAAAGGAAACCAAAAGACTAGATCACTTACCAGCTAGAAGTTCATATTTCTGCCGCAGCAACCATGGCAGTCCTGACAGGAAGATCCTATTAAAGCAATAATATACATTATGCATCCACTTCCAGGGCCCAAGTGTGCTTATATCATGTGAGGATTAATGAGGTTATAGACCCCACATAAAAGGAGATACCTTGCCCAATTGGACACTCAGATGCTTACATAACGGTCAGGTCCCATATATTTGCATTTTTTAATTAATCTTGCATAACACAGCGAGAAAGATGTTGTTTCAACGATGGAAGATTGAAAAGAACTGTTGAATATGTGTTTTTATTATTATCTTTATATTCAATACATTTGTTGATTCGGAGCTTGTGAAAATAAACCAGACAAAAATATTTTCAGGTTTTTTTACCCCTCCGAGGGCAATAATGAAACTTAAAAATGTAAATAAAATTAATTAAAATAGATATTAGTCACAGAGGTCTACTTGTCAATAAATTAATACTTAGTTATCTTGAGATTTCAAAATCTCAAAAGTAAATGATTTTAAAGCTATAATATGTAACATTTCCACATTAAAATGTCTAAAAACAGTAGGCTTGTTATATATTGATATATTGATCCTTTAGTCATAATGGCCAAGCTAGTCTGCGATTATCACCAAGTCTTTGCAATGTCAATAAAAAAAAAATAGTAGTAATCTGATTATGTACAGAGTTAACAACGGATAATAAACACAATGCAAAAGTTCTAAGAAGTCTAAGGAATACATTATTTATAAAGCACAGAAATACCCACCTTTTTCATTTACACTTCGTCTCTTATGAAATAATTGATATCTAACGGTAGTTAATGCATTCTTGACCAATAAAGATGAATTGGGATATTTTGGATCACATATCCAATTTGCTGAATGTCCTTGATTTGCTTTTACAAATTCAATTAGAACCCATGTTTGTACTCTCAGTTGGTACAAGGGAAGAGTGGAATACCTCAGGGCTCCATATTGGGCCTCATTCTGTCCTGACTTTAGCTGCTTCCTCTGGGTTATTTAATTCATAAAAGGCACGTCTTTTACCAGGATTGTTCTGCTGACAGCCACTTCTATTCACCTATAACCCAAACTGACAGCCATGAACCATAGACACTGAATGCATGGTCAGATTCTCATACCTATATTAAACAAGAACAAAGCTCTCCATTCTTTTCTGGTAAAAGGCTTTGGAATGTTCACTAGAGAGGGAAACTTCTTCAGAAATACAGTATGTTTGCTGGTTTCAGTGCAAATGTTCTTCCTGAAAATCTAATGGAAAAAAACTCTTATCATTAATAAAAGATACTGACTCCCTTGAAAGTGAAACACAAACAGATGGGATTCATCAAGCCCTTCAAAACACCTTCAGTATTTAGTTCCTGACTTTTCAGCATGTAATTATTACACAACTTGGCTCACAACCAATGTGAGCAAACCATTTGTCCCGCTTAAAAAACAAAAATGCTGTGGCCACTGACAACAACAGTACAGTTCATGCTATTTCTTTCATCACTTTATTACCTTCATAGATAAACATTAGACTATTAATGATCAATATCAGGTCTATTTTACTGTAACTGCACTGCTAGGAAAAGGTGTATGCTACTGTCTTCCCTTTTCAGTTTTTTAGAATATAAATAATCTGGGAACACAATCTGGGATTTTAACTGGGATATTGTGATCATACTAGAACTAGATTGATGCATTTGCCAAGGCCAACATACCTGCTAAAATGAGCTAATTGCAGATATATCGGTATAGGTGGATGTTGGCTGATAAGTAACAAGAATTTGTATTACAGAAAGGCCAAACCATGTTTGAGGTAATTTGGAAGTGTCACAATTACACAGTTTGTCCACCAGGAGAAAATAAAAAAAGATTTCTTGGTCTTATTTGTAAAAACAATTGTAAGGGATCTATATTGAGATTGTTATTTATGTTATGCATTTATGTTTGGAAGATTTTTTTAAACTTGCAAATACTGGTATCAGTATTGATAAATCCAACCTGTTGGGCTATAGATCATACCTCCTTCTACTACAGAGGGCTCAACAGACGATGGCTTTGTTCTATTCAAGTGTCCCAGTAAGCCATGACAGTGTGGAAGTGAGCCAAGCAAGCAGAATACCATTGTGAATTGTGAATTGTGATTGTGAAACTAGAGCAGCTAAATGGAATTATTCACACCTGTGCTTTTCCTACTGTAACATCTCAAAATACCTGCAGAAAAAAATAATACGTTTTATTTATAGAGCACTTTTATGGTACTCAAAAACACTTCACATAATGTTAAAATACATACTATAGTTTAAAAAAATATACAACACACAACAATTAATCACACATTAAAAGCAGTTTTGAAAAGTTAGTGATTTGTGATTTAAACATGGACTGATCAGTACAGTCTCGAATGTATTTGCATATATGTCTTATTGGGACACTCAGATAGAATGGAAACATTAGTGTTATGAGCTACAGCTGTGCTTTTTTTGTAGTGACAAATTAAAATGCTCAGCTGATAACACTGCAAGGAAAGATTGGGTCTTCTTCGTATGTTTATGCTTTAAACTGTAAAACTGTCTCTAATTTCTATTATTATTATTATTTGCCCAGTAGCTATTGGTATAAACTTAAAAAGCTTTAGCTTTAGAGTTTAGCCTAATGTTGACACATTTGAAATTTGGCAGCCTTTAAAATTAAATACTTTGACATAATGATACAAAATATAAAAAAAGATTAAACAAAACAAGTCTTTCTCATCAGCCTCTGTACAAACATGCCCTTTTAGAGTACTTACAATATACAGCATCAGTCATAATTTAAACTTGATGTAATTGACCACATAAGACAGTATGAGAAAACTATTAGATAATATTAATAAGAAACTATTTAGAGGTATAGTAGGACAAAGGGTTTATGGGCAGTACTGGGTTGGGAGTTGTACGCACAACTTTTATCCCCAACAAACGTATCAGTAGTAAGTTCAGTATTATGCATGATACTTTAAAGTAACCACATCCAGTTCCATCACAGTTAAACTACAAATGCTTTAGTTCTTCAGTCTGTACTGTTGAGTCAGCTTATGATGGCTCTGCTTCAGCTCTAAAACCTAAAAATGGTGAATATGACTTTAAAAGGACTGCTCAGTAGGGGCTGAACTTGAGAGTGTGCTATTAGGTTTTCAGCTTTGGTTCACATAAATGGGCTGATGTGTTGCTGTTCGTCTTCCTGCTCTTATTCTTCTTTTAACACTACAAGCAGCCTAGATGCATCTCAAGCCTGCTGCTGCCCTCCACAGGTTTTAAAGAGAGATGCCTGTTCAGTTACTGGTGAGTAGAAGTCAGACAGTGAGGATTCAGAATTTCAGTATCAGTGTAAATCAGTGTATGTTCTCCTCCTGATGGAGACATTTTTACATCTGTTACAAAAACAGCAATAAACAGCTTCAGTCCTGTTTACGTGCTTGTAGGTGCTTATGTTTTGGGAGGAATTCGGGCTAATAATTCAACATATGTGATCTTACATTAGCAGGAAATTTAGATATTATGCATTTATGCTTATTCGGATTCAGTGTGTTAGAAGATACATTATGTGCTTATTTTCAAGCAAAAGGAAGGTAGATTGGTATTTTTTAACATTATCTTTTTATGTGGAACATACTTCCTGTGCTAAAATGGACAGGAAGGGTCTCATGGCATCTGTTTACTTGACTGTCAATGTGTGACGCCAACACTGTTAGATTTCACAGCAGATTACAGATATTTAAACCTTTGACAGCCTTCCTCTTCTGTATGGGAAAATTGCATGTTTTAATACTACATGTACACCAAGGCTACACTCAAAAAGGAGTGTCTAGACACAAAGAGACAGAGTACCATGGAGCCTAGACTCCCTCACAGACACAGACAAGCACTAACTTGTTAGTGTTAATATGTTAATATAGCCCTTCTGAATGTATTACAGGTCCAGTGTGTAACATTTAGGAGAATCTATTATTAGAAATGGAATACAACATTAAATTGAATCAAATTGAATAACTAGAGGTCACTCACAGTAAAAAGTGTATGACAGGAACTTCTACAAGCTGCAGTTTTGCTCTCATCACTCTGTGTATTTACATGATTGAAATATTATCACATGGATTTCTGTGGCCCAGGAAGCAGCGATATCACATGACATGAAAATGACTGAGAACACATGGCGCAAAACACAAACACACACTGGAGACAATTCTATGGGCATGCATTATGGCCCAAAACACCAGGGAATGTATCTTACACAGTTAAAACAAAAGTTTGAATACCGCAGACAAATCAAAATGCTCAGCTGATATCAGCAAGCATTGCAAGGATAAATGTGTTCTTATTCATATGTTTATGCTTTACATTGAAGTCTTATTTGCCCAGTAGCTATTGGGATAAACTTAAAAAGCTGAGTTAAGCCTAATGTTATTTTATTATGTATTTGGTGCTCTGTTAATGGCCAAAAACACCAGGGAATGTATCCTATATAGTTAAAACAACCAGTCAGAGTTTGAATAACCAATATAGAAAGAACCCTGGATAAAGATGGAAAAGCGAAAAGAAAAACAAACAGAAGAAAACATTGCCTTTTTTAGTGTCTCTGAGTTTTAGCCTACAACCAACAGTCTCCATTCTGCAATTCAATAAATTAAAGAAGCCAATAGCCTCAAGGGAAATTGAGATGATTATAAAACAGAGCCTTTATATGACAAATTTCATCAGCAGGAGAAGAAGAAGCCCCTGCATCAACAAAAACTAAATTCCTTCTGTCAGTGAGGAGGAATCCACCGAAAGCCTCAAACTAAAGCAGAGGAGGGCAGAGAAATGAAGGACGGCTGAATCGAAAAGCTCTGATGAAAATCAGGTTGCGTTGCCAGCGGCTGTTTGACTGCACTCACCCTCCGGTTTCCTCTGTTGTTTCAGCGGGATGTCAGCTCCAGTGAGGGAGGAGAAGGCTCCCAAATTCTGCTGGCTGAGGCAGCAATTTTCCTGGCAACTTGCGTGTTTCTGTACAAAATGTAAAACAATGTGCAGCACAGCCCGCAGCTTGTTACAAGTAACGTTCGTTCATTTGCACCTGATGCACCGTGTAGACTAACTCATACATTACTGACACTGACATCCAACTTGGACTTGTTCACACCTTTTTTTCTATACATCCCATATTATTGCATTATTTTAACTAAATGAGACAACTCTCGGTGTCTGTTATTGTTCGGGATAACGAGCCAGCTAACAATAACAACAACACTTTACTAGCTAATATAACTTAAGTTAGCTCAGAACCAAATGAGATGAATTAACGAAAATTAACGTTAGCTACATTATAACGCTACATATATCGTATACACAATACTGTAATATGCATAACAGTTAAATGTAGCGTAAATAAAGCAGTCTGAGATACATTAAGTTAACTACTTACAGGCGTGTCATAAGTAAGAACATAAAGGGAAAGGCGGTTAAAATCGCTATAAACCACCAGTTGTAACTGCAGGGAAACGGGTGTTTGAGGGCCAAATGCTCAAAATAAAATAAAAAAATAGGCCTTTCCGTCGTCAAACCTGGTATCTTGTTTCTGACATTTTGAGGCCTACATAAACGAAGTCATTCTTAACAAATATCCTCACCTCCTGCCTCCATGTCTGCCATTTTCAAGGTTAAAGCAGCAGGAGGTACATTTTATGGAAATCATTTTAGGTCATATTTGCTGACACTATATTCTTACAGTAGTACATGAGACAGATAATCAGGTTGTCAGATACAGAAATCAGGTTGTAGCCTCCTAATGGCATTCACATAAACTGAAAACAACCAATCAGGGCTAAGAAAGATAGCTGATTGTTGAGTCTCATTCCCAGGGCGTCAAATACAGACGCTTTGGGACAATGGGAATGAGACTGAACAATCAGTTATCTTCAAGCCTGCAACCAAAAGCATCTTTATATCTTTCTTGGCTCTGATTGGTTGTTTTCGCTTAGGCCCGGTGGATTCTTACAAATTCTATTAGGAGCACTAGGAGGAACCATATATTTTTCACAGACTATCTGTTTGATGTGCTGCTGCCAGAACAAAGTGGACATTTCAGCTATTTTTTCTTATAAAAGTTACCTATTGCAGCTTTAAAGCCACAGGTTGATTTTCATCACAAGGCTTTAATGAGTGTATTTTCCTTTATTCTGTTATTTTTAGTTGCCAGTCAGACAGTATCTCAGTAGACAGAAGTCTCTAAGTGAATGTTAAGAATGAGGCTTTGACAGCCGCAGCAATTTTCATAGTGATGTAGACGTCCACGCAGACAGGTCTGACTACACAGGGCACTGTGGAAGTGGTATGGTCTCAACTTTAGCATGACATTTGGTATGCATGCCAAGTTTCAAAGTGAGTTACAATTTGAGTTTCAAGTTGGATTTTTGCCATGTCATCACTGGCTATGAGTTTTTGATGGTTGGAAATCTCTAAAATAAAATATTTATAATTTTCACAGCGGATTGAATTCCAAAATTGATGCTATTATGTTTCACACTGTTTATTGACATGAACATTAAGGGAACCGACTGCAGCAGAGTACAGTGGCAGAGAACATCATTATGTTTCAACCTTAAAATGAAATACTGAGATGTTTTTATCCTTTTTCAAAAAGGGAAGCAACTAAGACCACCTATAGGATTCAAAGCCGGGACACTGCAAGAATGTAGTATGTGTCCCAGACCAGGTCCAAAAGGGGCACCCCTCCAGCTTTTAGTCCTGCTCCCATTTGAGACTTTCTTTAATTACACTTGCTGCTGATTCATGTAAACCATATTAAGAATATGGATTTTGACTTCCCTTTTGGGCAATTGTAATCATCAACAGCCACAACCATTTAGGTAGTTCCCAAACATTGTCTTTCATGAAAACAGTCTGTTTAAAAGCTACTATAATTAATACATGTTGGCTTGGCAGATATTACAACCAACATCAGTCATACAGACAACTTCTTCATAGCTGCTGCCAACATCAAGTTTACTGTCACATGCATTAGTCAAACTGTTGATATAAAGAAAGGTTCTTTGAGGACAACCTCATAAATACCTTTAACACCGCTTATTCCCCCCTCCTGCCAAACAGCCAGAGGGTTCTAAATAAAACTAGATATGCCAAGTGAGCTGGCAGGAGGAACAATGCTTTTAGTGAGTTCCTCAGTGATCTGGGCCATGAGGTGGGGGAGGGAGGGCAAATTAAAGATGAAAACTGTGGGCTGAAAGGGCTTAAGGTAATTCACGGCCTTGGGTTTCAGTGAATGTTTCTTCATTTATTAAATGCATCAGTTCGTTTCTTCATTGACTGTAAGCCAAGGCACAGTTTTTGCTGATTGTGACTTTGCCTAAATGGGAAATTGAGTGCTGAATGTTGGGAGTGCTTTTCACAGGAGTGCTTAGCGCTCCTGCTTCGTCTCCTCCATGCTGTGTTCATGACTTCATTTCTTATTGGCTGCTTCTGAAAGAAAAGTATTGAATAGCGCTTAAGAGTTACATCATCAACACTAATTAAGAACTTATTACAAGGGATTCACCAGAGGCAGCAGTGCATTTTATTGCAGATATAAAACAACCCTGAAAAAGTAAAAAATGACTGCCATTGCAAAAATATGCAAAAGCTGCCATTATTTTAAAGGACAAGAGTGTAGTATTTAGTGGCATCTAAGTAAAGCCGCTGATTCCAACACCCTCACCTCACCCTCCTGTCCCAAGTGTGTAGGAGAAACCACTGTGGCTGCAAAACTCTGGGCCCCATCTCAGAGGTAGGCACCCTTTGGGTTCAGAGCTGTATGTGGCTCCTTAGTCCCTCTCCAGTGGCACCCTGCGGCTTTGAGAAAAAATATTATGTGGATAATAACAAATAAAGGTTACTTTAAATTTTTTTTAAAAACTGCTAGCTTACCAGTATGCTTGATCTGCAGTGAGAAATTAGCATTATAAAGCTCAAATATGTTTTGCGGCTTCAGACAGATTTGGCTCTTTTGATAGTAAAGGTTGCTGACCCCTGTCCTATCTAGGAGCCAGTGTTTGGTTTGTCCATTCTGGGCAACAACAACAGCTCATTCTAAGGTAACAAAAACACTTGTTATAAGTCTTATATTCAGATGATTATAAACTAATAAAAACAAACCTATGAATATTATATTCCATATCCTTTTCTCCTTAATGTTACTGGACCTTTAAGTTGCTTTAAAGGTCATTTCCTGCAACAACAAAAAAAAAGTTCCTTACTATTGCTTTTATGAATATATCATGAGTGACTCTGCCACTCTCATCAAACACCTCATTTGCAGAGCTATTTTTAAACATTCCACTTTGAGCTGTTGGACAAAGTGTTCACTGCTTTGTCAATGTCAAAGCTGTCTTTCTCTTTCTTATGCTGCATTCACATGGATTCAGGCAAATGGTAGACGGCAAACTGGATGTCACATTAGTGAATAAGAACAGGACAGTAAAATGAGGCGAGGCAGAGAATTTTTCCAGGGACATAGAATAATAGATTATTATATTATTATTAATATCAATATATTTTATCACATATCGTAATGCTTGTTCTGTTTTGCTGTCTTGCCATTACATCGGACTGTTTGTTGGTTTTTCCCGTGCTGTGAGGAAGTGAAAGTGTCACTTTATTTTGATCAAATGGAAATAATGTATGTCTCTACACTGATGATACACAGGGGCAGATCTAGAGAAATATTCGTGTGGTGGCCAGAGGGTGGCATGGGGAATATAAGGGGTGGCAGAAATATATACTGATTTGCAATATTTTGTTTGGAAAAGCCCCCAAATGAAGATATTTGAACCAAGAAACCATTTACATTATATTGGAACATTAGTAAATAATTGAATAGAAATATCTAAAGGTGGCATTAGAAATCAATAATTGTTTTATTTCCAAATAAATGTCTTTTTTTCATATAGCTTAAGCTTATCACTTGGTCTAAAATGTGTCCATAACAGATCATTAAATGAATTGCCAAATTGTGTAGGATTAGTGGCTTCTAGTGGTGAGGCTGCAACCTTTTGAATATAGCTCAGCCTTCCAAGCATGTAAGAGAAACTAGGGTGGCTGTGAAATGTGAAAGGCCCTGTCTACAGCCAGTGTTGGGTTTGTCTGTTCTGGCCTACTGTAGAAACATAGCGGTTCAACATGGCGTACTACATAGAAGAGGACCCACTCCCTCTGTACATGAAAGCAGCATTATTGTAAGGTAACGAAAACACAATTTTTATTTTCAGGTGATTATACACTAATGAAAACATACCTATGAATATTATACTACATTCCTGACAATAGATCCTCCTAAATGTTACACACTGGAGTTTTAAATTTGACAGCATTTGACACCAAACTGGGGTGGTAGCTACGGTGACCAGGCATAAATCCAGGGATGGCAGCTGCCACTCTTTGTCACCCCTGCTGATTTGTGAGCCACAACAAGGTATGGTCTGCATACTACTACAGCGCTCCATCCTGTTGCAGTCTTATCAGGGCAAACACATGCTGGGTTCTTTCCACATGTGGTGACTGGATGCAGATCATGAACACGGTGCCACACTTTGCTCTTAGAAAGGAGACTGGTGGCACTTTATAGGTTTTCAGCCAACCCTCCAGGAGTCCCAGTGTCTATGATTAGAGAGAACAAACGGAGACCAAGAAGCGGTGAGAGGATGGTCAAGTATAAGGTGACCTCACTGCCCCCGCCTGTCTTCAAACTCACCAAATGAAAGAGAGCTGAAGACAGCGCTCTGTGACAGTGCTGAGCTGACAGACCTGTGAAAGTCAACAAGGCAGCAAAATGTGTTTAAACTAAACAAAAGGAAGTGACAGAAAGCATGCCCAGTTCCGAGGTTGGAGTTGACTTAAAATAAAATAAAGACTTGAGGGAAAGCGCACGCCGACCGCAGCCTGCTGCCTACAGCAAGACACTTATTTCCAAGGCAACTGAGCCAACAGCAACAACACAGCCAATCTCATGAGAAAGGATTTATGCTCAACATCACTCATTACCACAAGATGTTGATTAGCGTTGCCCTCACTGACAGCCTGAAAAAGCAGATCTCAGCAGTTTGGTGGCGGCTGCTGGGCGTCCAGTAATGAGGCAGTCAGGCAGCCACCTCACCTTTTGTTTGTCCACCGATGGAAGTCTTGTTTAGCCCGACTGCGTCTCCATGGAAGTGGGACCTTGAAAGGCTCCCCCCAGCCCGCTCCTCACCTCACACCCTTTCTCCCACCAAGTTTCTCATCACATCCCGGTGTGAGGCGGTAGCTGCTGTGAAACACCAGCCCCTGGCACAGAGCCCAGATGGCATTTTTCTCCCTGCACAACTTTTATCTGACTATAAAACACAGCCCAACAAGGGCAGGACTCTCCGAAGGCACCATTAAGTGCTAAGTGAACGGGCAGCAATTTACCATCAGCTATTCTCCAACCTGACCATAAAGAGGTGCTTGTTAATTGATATTCGGTTCAAGGGGGATTAAAAACCCACATGGACAAAGATGTTAAATATGTGTTCAGAATGGCTGTGTGAAGAATGCCCTCCTCTGCTCTCTATTCATGTGACGGCTGCAAATTGCCAGCAGCGTGAACTTGGAATGGTTTGTGCTCCGAGAGCCTGAATCAGCCGCAGCAGCTGCAGAAGGCTGAGCTGAGCTTAGCTCCCACCGCACACACTTATTCTCTGCACATTTCCAAAGAACGAATGCTTTGACAAAGGTAAAAAGCTGACTCAGCCGAAAGGCGAGTCATTTAACGCTGGACAGGAAGACCGTGTAACATTTATTAGCTGCAACGTCGAGACCAGTTTCTTCTGCCATCTATCGGCCTCAGATGCTTTACCGACAGTCACTGCAGAGTGGAACAGCGGGGGTGGGGG
>NW_023339763.1:22134577-22150608 GCF_004916995.1 Morone saxatilis | reverse complement strand
GATCGGCTTCTGGCATGAACACACACGCCCGGACCGCGACCAGCACGTAAGCATCGTCAGAGACAACATCCAACCAGGTACTGTTAACTTCCGGTGTGTTGACATGAATAAGTGTGAAAACGTGTGTGTGTGTGCTCCAGATGTTTTTCCTTGCATTTAGTTCATTGATTATCTGTATATGACTAGGACAGGAGTACAACTTCCTGAAGATGGAGCCAGGCGAGGTCGACTCACTTGGGGAGGTATACGACTTTGGCAGCATCATGCATTATGCTAGGAATACATTTTCCAGGTTGGCATGTGAAGATTTCAACTGCTTCACACTTTCTTTTTCATAAATTTGGTGTTTGTGTTAAAGGGACTGTGAGGATTTCATCACTGTTGTTTTAAGGTGAAAGTTTCCTGAGTGTGCATACTTTTTCAGCTCTACCCTGGTTCAGGCCATTAAACAACTCCACTGGGGCAGTATTTTGTTAAATGTCTGCGTTTAAAGTTTATTTTTAGCCTTTTATAGCCTTTATTAGACAGAAACACCTGAAGAGAGACAGGAAAGTGGGAAGAGAAAGAAGGGATGACATGCAGCAAAGGGTCATACATTGGAATCGAACCCAGGCTGCTGCGGTAAGGACTCCTACATGGAGTGCACAGTCTGCCAGGTGAGCTACTGAGCGCCCCTTAAACTATAACTAGCGTGTGGAGAGAAAAACAGCAACATAACAGTTTCCAAGAATTATAGCAATTCTCACTTTTGAAGAAATGAACAGGAGGAAGTCTTGTAAACAAAAGAGCACACGGCTGACGGGTGACAAATTAAAGGAAAAAAACCCTGAACGAATTAGTGGGGAAACATGACAAATGCAGATGCTTTCATACAGGACACGAGGGGTCATTCAGTGGTTTGATGAGAATGAAAAATGACTCGACTGAATGCCTATGGGAGAACGGAGAGGTGAGGGTCCCACAAAGGGTTTATGTTGCTTATTCCTTTAAATTGTCGCCTATCTGTACATGTTTATATATGTAAGATATACTGTATATGCACACATGGGAATTCCATTGAATATATAATTAAAGGACTTGGCAGAGGTGAGTGTATTGTCTCTGCTGTTTTCCCCCTCTAACAACTGCAGGTCATGAATTGGGTCGGTGGGGTTTAGATTTGGACGCTGTTGGAAAACCAGCTCAGACCGCTAATTAAGCCTGTCCATCAGTATCACGGGCAGCATAAACTGCCACTGTTCCTACTCTATAATCATCACAGAACCTGGCCTCGTGCCCCACTTCAAGTCAATAGAAATAATGAGCAAAATTAGGGGATGCCGCTGCCAATAATGATAATTAATGCCCCATAAACATTTTCAAACCGACGAGGTCAACTCACACAGGTCTATCAAAAGGCCAAACCACACACACACAGCAATGCAGATGATAACTCCCGCCTGGTATTTTTAAAACAAGGGTAAAACAAGGACAGCGTACAGTAGATCTCCGACTCATACTGCTGACAAGGGTTGAATACTCATAAACTGAGAGGCAGATTATTCATCTTCAGATAGATAGCAGAGGCTCAGCAGGTTAACACACTCTGTCTGGCCTTTGAAATAATTTCATCCAAAGTCCTACCCAGGGGTTTAAAGACAATAGTTAATTTGACAGTGACTTGGATTAAAAAAATAATAAATTTAAACGGACAAAACACAATCCACTTGCTGTCTAAAGATTAGAGAGAGTCAGCAGAGCAAATATTAGTTAGAGCTGCTCTGTTGCTGCTGTATTCTAGTTTCTCTTTTCTATTTATTGCTCAGTGTGGGTGTAAACATTTTAATTTGAGATAGAATACATCTGGATGCAGTGTTGGAAAATAATTAGATTTACTCTAGTAATGTCCTTAAATACAACTTTGAAGTACTTCATGCTACTTTATACTTTTACTCCACTACAATTCAAAGGGAAATATTGTATGAAAAGCTTATAACTCATTGTTGATGATCGAACCAGAACTTCAGCCTCTCCTCTTCTCTCTCCTTTGTGTATTTCTCCTCCTGTATCTGTGTGAATGATGTGTGAATGATGTTCTCAAGCTTTGCCCGTATTTTTGTGTAGTCTGTCCTTTTTCCCGGTCTCCATGGCAGATGATGTTCTTCATATGTTTACAATCTCTCTATAATCCCGATTATCCATACTGTAAATTTACTGGTATATTCTGCATGGCGTATATTGCGCGTCTGTCTGTCTGTCCTGGGAGGGGGAAACACTCCTCTGTTGCTCTTCTTGAGGTTTCTTCCATTTTTATTCCCTGTTAAAGGAGGATTTTTGTTTTTTTTTTGGGGGGGGGGCGCCCCCAGCCCCTGTTGCAAGCGGTTCTTGGTTCAAGAACAGTTAAGTGTTGGTTCCGCACTGGAACCAGTTTCCCTGACCTAGAGTGGGTTATTTGGCTGTTGAAACATAAAGAATTGGTTTGAGGCGCCGGCTCCGAACCAGCCCTCAAACTGCCTTGGTGGAAAAGGGGGTATATGAGTTGGCAGTTCCATCAAATAGTGATTTCCACTCTAAACCTCTCATGTGGTTTCATTTAAATATCCATTCAGTTCCCAAAGAGGTAAAACAGATTTGTGAATCAGAACTTTATTCCTTTATTGCTCCTATTAATTATTGTGTGACCCCTCAGATGTATCTGGTGACCCTTTGGATTTGGACCCCTAGATTGGCAGCCATTTGATCAAACTATATAACTGTGTGTGTAAAGTAGTTCAAACTATCAGTATTAGCAACCTAATAATGTCATATAGAATCAGTACAATATGCTGATGATACTCCTGTGCCTTGCAGGACTTTTACTTGTAATGGAATACCTTTACATTGCTCTGTAGTTACGTTTACTTTTGAATGTGAATACTTTTCACCATTGTCAATGAGTACATTTGTTCATAAAAAAGATTGAGCTCTTATGCAAGCTTAAATAGACCAAGTTGACAGGGTCTACAGTCTAAGTGTTTCAAGAAGTCTTTGCTCTATAGTTATTTTTTATGCTGAACAGCTTGTGTGCAGCAACATGGGTTCACCACTCAAAGAACATACAGCCAATGACAGGACAGGCCTGCGGCTGAAACTGTGGCTCATTGATAAAAAGGCCAAAAAAGACAGACACAATTGCAGCAGACAAGCTGTCAACTGACGGCCTGACACTGCTACAGAAAGACGTGAAGGAATGCACCAGCAATTGTAGCTTGTCAATAGAGGTTCATTCCGGGCCAATGACAGCGTAAATGCTACAAACCATCACAGAGACTGTTTGTCAGGCAGCTTGTTAAGTGTGTGCAGACGTTTGGGTTAATATTGTGCAAGCCTATGACAGCTGTTCTTCCAAACTCCAGTTAACAACCGCTGTCAATACAGACAAACCATACAAGCATCATACAGTCCAGGGCTCATTTGCTAGGTGGAGAAACAGACATATTGTTTAACCAAGAGATCACCCTATGTCTTTAAAAACTGCAGTTATAAACATCTCCATATGCTTTACTGTTTTTTTGTGACATGTTGAAAATCAGGACTTCTAGGCATTGGTGATCTGGTGGGTGTTAAATGTTTAGAATTATTCAGAAAACTTCTAGTTTTATTTTGTAGAACCTTTTCAGTTTTTAAGAGGAGCTCCAACCTTGCGCTGCAAAAAAGAATCTCAGGAAAGTAAAAGAAGCCTTGCTTCTGGGAAATGAGTTTTATTTTTCATCTAAAAAGAAAAATAATCTTGTCAAGCATGTTTTGCATTAGTAAAGTGATGTTGTTTTAAGAAAATCTATCCAACTTTGTCATCATAAGATGTTACAACTTCTTAATTTAATTGTTGTAAATGAAGCAGCTGCTTAGTTTTTCATGCTTCTGGTGCCTTGATTTAAGACAAAGTCACTTATATTTTATAATGCTGTTTGAAGAAATTGTGTCTTATTGTAAGCCTTTTTTTGTACTAATTATTCATCTTAAATTAAGGTATAAACTCTTGAATACAAAGAAAGTGACCCAAATACTTGCTTATATTGAACACATCTTGCCTAATTTCTTGGCATTTTTCTAGTTTTAAGGACCATTACAGTCTTTCATTGGCTACATTTCTATGCTAGTTTTAAGAATTCTAGCCAGGCAAAACCAGCTTACCCCATCAGCAGATTGTTTTGGTCAATACAAGAACATTTGATTATATTTAAGAATATTGGGCTTGTTTCTAGAAGCGCTGTTTTTGCAGCATATACTGAGGATACTGAGGACGAGTAAAACATCAGCTTGTACAAAATGAACTAGTGTCATAACAAAACAATGGACAGGTAGAGTAGGTGATGTGCGCAAAACACTGGAGGAAACACCGAATAAAGTGTAAAAGTTGAATTCTTCCAGACTAGAGTGATTAGTTTTAATGATTCGGAATTATAGCTTGGAGTGAAATTCAAAACATGGCACAGCATATTCAAAACAATGTTCAAAGCTGAATTTCATTTTATGATCTGAACAATGCTGGTAGCAACGTTTAAGAAAAATGCTTCTGAAAATGCTTCCTGCCTTTATCACATGGGCTGTTAGTAGTGATCAGTGTTCCTGGAAATTAGTCCAAAATTGCATCATAAAAAAAAAACAACCCATTTCAGAGCAGCTACAATCGAGTCTGTTTTGTATTTTTATTATTTTGGACACATGCTGGATGCTTTGGAGTTTGTGCCCCCACTTTAATTAAAGTCAGATTCTAATAAACTGCATAATACCAGCCGCCTTAGTACAGTAGGAGAACAGGTTTGAGACTGTTCTGACCAAGATCTCAGGTTTGATTCACACAGCAGGACGCTGAACCTCTACTTACCTTGCTGTCTGCCAGTTGCTGCCCATAACCTTAAAGGGACAGTTCACCCCAAAATCAAACATACATATTTTTCCTGTTACCTGTAGTGCTATTTATCCATCCAGATTATTTTGGTGTTAGTGTTTTGGAAATATCGGCTGTAGAGATGTCTGCCTTCAATCCAGTATAATAACCAGATGGCACTCTGCTTGTGGTGCTCAAAGCACCAGAAAAATACATTTGAAAAATTCAACAGCAATGTCTCTTGCCAGAAATCATCAAACTGGTTACTCAAGATAATCCTCAGAATTTGTTGTGGTGTTGGAACCATTTTCTTTCTACCAAACAACACATGCCAAACTGTAACTATGGTACTATCTCAGTGGTACTAGGTGAGCTAGCTAACGTCACAGCTCAGCCGAGAAGGACACTATTAACATTAACATTTACATTGTGCACCGTCACGAGCCTCGTGATGGATAAATAGCTCTACAAGTAAAAGGGAATATATGTATTTTTGACTTTGGGGTGAAGTGTCCCTTTAATGTCTCAAATGAAAGGGAATATTTCACTTCTTACGTGCAATGTAAATAATAACGTCTGCAGAAGTTATTGTTGTGCACGTAAAAATCAACATCAGGCAAAAGATCTGTTTATTTGGCCTAAAAGGGCCATAAATAAAATTTTATTCTCTCGATTTATTAACAAGCCACAGGAAGTCCGTGGCTGTCTACCACAGCACTTAAAACATCTCAATCTGGCGCAGTCCACAAAGACATGAGACCCATTTGAGATACTCTGAGCCGCTGATAAATCTGAAGGCTCTCTTCCTTACTTCCTTAGAAAAATAAAACAAGACGTGGTAATACTGTACCAAACTGGAGGCAGAGCAGCGGGGTGATCCTTTTTTTCACGCAGAGAGGGGGTGCTTTAGAAAGGACTATGAGCGTGGTTGGGGAAGCTTGAATCAAACAGCAACAACAACAATAATAAACTATGAAAAACCCTCAAACTGTTTTTTTTTTGTTTTTTTTGCAAAGCTGAAGCAGAATGTGCTTGGCTTTCAACCACTGCAGGATTGCCACTGTTTTTCATCAACTTCTCCTCTCTCATTTCTTTATTCCCTCCCAACAGTCCGTCCCCTCCTCCTCCTCCTCCTCCTCCCTCTGTTGTGTTTTGTTTAAAATAAAAGTGAACTAATATTTAGAATGATAAAACCTATAGCAGCAAAAAGAGTAACAGAGGAATAACAGCTAGAAGCGAGTGACCCCTGGATTTATAAGGAAGGCATGGGTTAAGAGAGGTCCATGGATTTCTGCCCAGGGTCGGGCCTGTGATACAGGAGAGGTGTCTGGCCGTCCCTCTGAGCTCATCTCCCCTTGGTGGGCACCCTGCAGAGGGCGGCTATGATGTGGCTGAATCGTTCACACAGCTCCAGGGTGGAGTAGGTGGGCAGCTTGGGAGGGTCGTGGAAGCTTTTGATCTCCGTCGAGCAGTCCAGTAACTTGGGGAGGAAGTCGGTCAGCTTTTCCTGGAGGTTGGCTGCCAGCAGGAGGACGACAGACAGACAGACAGAAAGAAAGATAATAAATGATTAACTGTAAGGGCCATGTAGTGAAAATCTGATTCCTCAACACAGAAATCACAGGGTAAATATTTTCAGTGTGATATCACGAGTACTTTAAAAGCATGTTCCACAACAGAAAGATTGTAAAACTCCAGCCAATAGGGGTCTGGGTGATAATACGCAGCTTTTCCTGAACAAAGGCCAGCAACTCAGAGAACAGGCTCTCTGTGGACCCATACTGGAACATACTGATAAAAGCTGAATCCTCTTCAGTCCTGTTTTTCTACCAAGAAAAAACGTTCAGGGGCATTTCTTAGTGAAATCTCACACACACTAATTTAAAGTAAGGCTGCATATAACTCCATTGTTTGTTAATCTGCAGATTCTTTTCTGGATCATCAGTCCAAAAGTATAGACTTTTCAGTTTACAATGATTTAATAGTTAATTAATTATTCATTAGATTCATCAATTAATCCTTACTAGTTATATAGCTTTAAATCTGTTTGTATCATTTCTAAAGAACACTGATAAATACAGGTACACTGACAGTGAGCCAAAGGGGCAACCTCAACTTCAGGTCAAATATAACATGCTGGCGACACTTCAAGTCCCACTATTTATCATTCATAAGCGGTATAAAAACATTTAAAAAACGGTTTATAATAGGGCTGAAACTAATGATTTTCATAATCGATTAATCTGCTGATTAGACTTAAGTCAGTAACAACACACAGTGACAGACAAAAGTACACACTCAGGCTAATTCAGTGAGGGCTCATATCTAAGGCAGCTATGGCTGCAGGGATTAGGCTTTTCCCAAAGCTAGCCCTTATTTTCTTAATTAACTGGTTGTTTTGTCTCCAAAATGTCAGATGATAGTGAGAAATGTCCATTAAAATGTAAAATAGCCCAAGGTGGTGTATTCAAATGCCTTGTTTTGTTCAACAAACAGTTCAAAAGCTAAGGATATTCAGTGTACTCTCATGAAAACACCTAACAGTTAAATGGTCAGATATCCCAGGACAAGTGGAAATGCTGCACAACCTGGAAGCCTTTCTATAAGTGTGAACCGAGCTGTGGCCTGATTATGATCATCTTTGGCAGGGGGACGGGGAATGTACTAGTAACCTAAGACTTCAACTCTCCAGAAATATCTAATGGGCCGAGTCTGTTTCTTCTCTCCCAGGGACTCACATTCCATCTCTTGGCCCAGGTAGGAGCACCAGCGGTTCCTCATGTCCTCCACTGCCAGCAGGTCCCTCTCAGCGTCGTGGATCAGCAGCAGAGGGATGCAGGGCACCACCAGCTCGTTCATGATGCCAAGGCCTGTGGTCACCTCCGGTTCTTCTCCGGACTCAAACATGGCAGCCGCTTGCTCGTTTAATTTCTATTAGGGAAGGGGATGAGATTAGATCTGTTACTAAAACAACTGTCTAATACATTTATTCCCTGTACATGTGATGTATAGCTTAAATATTTGGCGGAGGCCCCCTATCAGACACAGCTGTGAAAACTGCACCTAGTTAAAATTGCTAATATTAAATTAATATAAAGATAAAATAATGGGATTTGTAACTCCTATTATTATTATTTCTTTTGTACAGTATGAATGCAGAATCTGCAGGCAGCGCTCTGGTTTCAATTTATAGTCTGAGTAGTACTGACCAAATCCTGCTTAAGAGAGTGTTGTTTGCATGCAGGTACACAGTGGCTCACATGCAATCTCGGAACCCATCAGTTATCAACGATTTACCTTTTTTAAAAATGTATCTGCATTCATATGCAGTTATCGGTTTATAGAGATTAGCTAAAATCTGTCTTTTAATGTAATTCTCGCGTATGAAGTTGCTAATCGGACTGCTGAGGAAGACTTTGCCCAGATATCCATTATCCGGATTTTCGCCCGGCTTCACCAGAAGCCAAGAAGCATTGTTCATTGCCATTGGTTTGACTGGTGATTGGCTGTGGGCTATAGCATATGAAAATATCTCAAATTAGCTTTTAGCAGTTCCTGTTTGCACTGTATTCATGGATGTACAGACAACTATCACTGGATTACTTAGATACAAAAAAAACCTGATGGTTCTCACGAGAGTTTTCTTCTATGATTTCTAAGCAGATTTATGGACAGAGATAGTAATCTCTTTGGAAAGTTTAAGTCCCACTTAATCTAAAAGAAATGTATCCTGTTTGAATTTTGAGGGAATTGGACGCTAAGGTTTACCCTAAAAGCCTCCATTAGCTGTGTGTCTGCTGTAAGTGCTGACTGTGTTGATAAATGGCCAAATCAGCAGCCCAACAACAACAACTAGCTTCCAGTTCTTTTAGAACACCGGCATGCACCTGTCTCTTTCACCTCATACAGTATCTCTGCCTCATGTCTCTTGCTTCACATCCCCCTTCAACTCTCACCTGGGGAGAGAACCTCTGATCTAGATTCAAGCAGTAACTTGAAAGGCAAAGTTGCCCTCTTGGCTTTTAGACAGCAGAATATCCTGACCAAGGACATGAGGATTACTCATTCTTGATTTTTCAAAGAATGCACTTTGTTGCCAATATAATTTACTTATATCTGTGTTCTCTTATTCAATTGCTTTATGCCAAACAATATTCTTGAGTGCTTTCATTTTTATGAAGTCATTCATTTTACTATTCTTGTTCTTTCTTGTGAAGTTTCTTCTAACAGATAAGTATTTGACAGCTAAAGTACTAACAGCAATCCTACAGACATCATTATTATCACATAATATCCTACAGCCAATGGAACTGAAGAGGGTCCTGACATTCCTGCATGCATGTGGATACAAGCTTTTCTTCCTGCTCTTGGCCAAAACCACCTTGCTGTCACAGACAAACTCCCTGACCTCCTCTCTGAGGAAACGACCTGCTTTTAGCGAGCCAGTTTGGAATTGGGGACTGTGAGGCTGGATTTGCAAAAACATCCAAGTACATTAACTGTGTCAATGTTAGCAGTGTTTTCAATTAAAACAAGAGCTGAAGGTAAACAGCTGAGCGGACGCAGCCAGAGGTTCTGGCCAGAGATCTAAGATGACCGATCGGGCTGTGCGGAGCTGAGGTTTGAGGTTAGCTGAGGACACGCTTGTGTCTCATGGTAATGTGTTTACACTCGCTGGCCCTCCTGCTTCCTATTCCCACTCCAATGATTACATTATGAGCACAATGCTGGTGTAAGGTTACTGAGTGCAGCAGCAAGAGGGCTGCTAAAGACCAGTATGAGGCTGATCAGACCAAAATACCCTCAGCTCTAACCAATAATACCAGAGCACAGCCTGGAGCGTGGTGGGGGTGAAATGAAAAGGGGCTCACATCACAACGCTGAAAGGATTTTCATCTGTCAGTATCAGATGAAAAACCTTCAGTGGAATCTTTTGTGGGCTGCAAGCAAGCCAAAGCAATATCTCAGCGAAAGCAATTTGATTATAGTACCACAGCTCAGTATTGAAGGGGAAATATCTGGCCATGTTAGTTTTGCTGAGTCACTTCAGCAGGGGAAGTTTGACACGGAGGAAAGGGAGTGACTGAGAGGAGATCACAGGGAAGCAACTGCTGGCGACAAAGGTGTGTCCATTACAAAACAGACCCTTTGTAATCACGCTGTTTAATTGAAGGAATATGCCATAAAAAGGTACAGACATATCCAGTAATTTGAATAGATACTCGACAAGTTGTGTGAAATAAATCACTGTGTTACTGTTTGCGATGCCTCACCAGCAAACACTGGCGACGGTAATGGCCAAGAAGCTCCTCATCGTGCCCTCTGTACAGCCCTTTAGACAAAAGCTCCTTGTTGTACTGGTACGAGTAAATCAGATACATCAGAGCCTCCATGTAACTGGAAAGAGAGAAATACACAGATGTTACATTCAGATAAAATAGCGTCAAAGTTGCTCTGAGAACTTCGAGAGTATACCATTTCAAAGACAGAATAAACTTGATGAACTCACTGCACAACAATAAAGCTACAGGAGTTGCACAGACTGTAAGTTGCTGCCCTCTGCAGGTAACACATCAACATTTACTGGTTGCTACAGATAGGGGAAATGAACTGAAAAAATGTGCAGCACTGAACTCATGAGTAAAAGCTCTAACAAGACAGTTGCAGTTAAAATGTTTCCAATATTAAATATTAGGAGGAGCACTGGAAAGGTGTCGCCATACTTTGTCTTCTGAAAGAGCTCCAAGCCGGTCACCATGAAGCTGGTCGTCTCACGGAAATTCCGGTACGCCTGATGCCACATCTGATTAAGATAAACAGACGTTAGCATAGGAAAAGTCACTGAAATTTAAATCCAAGAAGTCATATTGACTGGCAAATACTAGCATTTTAATGATTAACTGTGTTACAGCCAAGGCTATAGAAACAATGCATAAAAGGCAGCATAACAGGACTAATATTTTAGATGTGTAAAAACCCAGAAGACACCACTGCTGACCTCATATTCATCCATGTTGACCTCCTCAGGCTTAATTAGGTCCAGTTTGGCACGTGCCACATTCATAATGCTCTTACATCTGTGGGAGAGGTGGGGGAGACAGGAAGAGGAACCGGCGTTAGCGAGGAGATGGTGAGTCATTGTGAGGTACTCCGGCAGATGAAAGAGTCCACCCTGCCCCTAGGCCCTAACATGGCCTAATGAATCACTCTTTAGTGCTGAGAGGAGAAGTGAAACACTCCTCCGGAGGCTCCTATTGAGGCCACATGCACACATAAATCTAATTATCTTGCTCAAAATAGAGGAGAAGGGAGAAATCAATTTTTCACTCATGAATATGGATTGAGGCCAACACGCGTAGTTGAAAAGTTTTAAGAGATAGTAAGGGGCATTACATACCCTAATGACATGAACATCACAGTGTTAATAGGGAGGGAATCTTGATATTTGCTGGCAGTATTAAAAAAAAAGTCATTATTGAACATGTGTCTCCTAAGATTTGTGTTTGAACAAAGGACAGAGGGAATACCATCAGATAGGATTTGCAGCAGAAAGGCATTGTCCAGATGAGACACTGTCAGTAAATCTGAAGGCCCTGTATGTCAGTCAAGGTCTCTGCTGCCCTCTGCTGTTCATTCGGAGAAGCTGATTGATGTAAATGATCCAACTTGTTTCTTAAAAGTGACTAAGTTTAAGACGACAAGAAAAAAGAACCAGATTTAAAAAACAAACACTGCATACAGTCTTACCCCACGGTTCCAAAACTGGGGGCACCATGCTTCTTTATTTAAAGGAGTGTAAGACAACTTAAAAAATATACACAATAGGCCTATATCTCAGCATTTCGTTCAAGTAAAGTTTAAGTAATTTTTTGATTATTATTTAAGATCTAAACTTTGAAGATCTGAACACAAGCTATATTCAGTCTTTACTCTCCACTAAGCAGCTTCATCTTGCATTAAAAAAAAGTGTCAAAAAAGAAGCCTACTATGTAGTATTCCGATTGTTAAAAAAAAATTAAACATAATACAGACAGATAATTGTATAAAAAGTTCCAAAACTGACCAGGAAAACTCACCTGATGCAACATTCTGCTCAAAATTAATTCTAATAGCTCATTTTACACAAACGTCCTGCAGTTGTTGTGTTCACTGTTTCAATTCATTGTAGGGATGTTCCTCGTAATTTAGACTAGTCTAAAAGTAAGAAAACCCTCAGAAATCAGTCAAAATTGAGCACAATTCAAAGACTCTGTAAACACACACTGCTCACACCCAGACTTCACAAGTTCTTATTCTTAAACAGATTACCCTGTTTAAGTTGTATAAACTGTTACACGCATTTCACACAGGGGCAGTTTGTTACATTATCTAAATTTAAATGTCAGTAAATGCATTTGGATACTACTTGAATGGGACACATATGGACAATAACTTTCTGCTGGACAACGCTGTGAATGATTAGGAAGAAAAGGCTGTTCATGTTATTTATTGGATTGATATCACTCTCATGGCAGCTTCAGCGTTGTGGGATAACTTGATACACGATGCCTTTCGAGTTTTTATTTTACTACCGCTGGCTGGATTCACTTTGTGATACGATAAAATGTAGATGATGGCATCGGCGATGATGTGAAGTTACAGAGGATAATGTTACAGCCTTCAGGGAGCTGACAATCTGACGCTACGTTAGCTGACTAAACATCACCTGTCAGTCAGCATATACAGCGATTCTATAATGTGATTGCTAGTCTGTCAATGGTTAATGTCATCCTAACTTACTCTGGGTAAGCCAGTTCTACCATCCTCTTTCCCCTGAATAGTGCCATCTCCAAAAGATTTGTTGTGAGAAGTTAAATGGGTAGAGAAGGAACTTACTGATCGTGCACGATCAGTAAGTTCATTGTACAGTTTATCAGTTGTTCTGTATTGTTATGGTTATGCATTGAATATAATATGAAATACCCATACAATATGTCGTACTTGAAGGGTGGTCAGTTTACTCAATGATAAAAAAAACGGGTCCTTAAGAAAAAAAAGCGTCGGGAACCACTGGTCTAACCTACCTCTCATCGAAGGCCAGGTTCCTGTCAGCAAACTGTGTGAGCAGAGTCCTCTCCAAAATCTTCTTGGGCGCCTGGTTTTGGATGAAGTAGACGATGATGTGCTGTAGCCGGTAGTCAGTCTCAGGAGATGTGTCCTCTTGTGCAAATCTCAGAAGACGAGCATACTCCAGCTTTATGGCCTAACCACAGAGACAGAGAAGTGAAGTCATTGTTAAAAACTCTGACTAAGGTTAAGGTGGTATGGACATGGACATTTTAGCCATTAGCCAGGTCCTCTTGAGTTGAGAACTTAACGGCAACCTGCAAAGGTCTGCAATTAAATACATTCTGGATGTGACAGTTTTCGTCATATTACTACTTCTGGACAAATAAGTTAAGTTAACTAGTCACAACATTGTTGGTTTCCTTTGACATACTTTGATGGGTATTCAGAGTTAGATGAAAACACACAAAAGAACTTCTACAGTAGGCTAAATGTGTACATGAATCTAAAATATCACATCAAATATTTTAAGGTTGGCACACATTCGTTTATGCTCCTCTCTCTCTGAACTGGAAAAACTGTTACATGTGCCATTAGATTATAGATTATAATAATTAGGTTATATATATTTGTAGTAATCTTTCTAAATACATCATTGGCTTCTATCCAGTTAGAAATGTATTTCTCTCCTTTGCTTCACACTACAGGAGAAGGAGAAGAGGCATATAGAACTGACATGTTTTCTGAGTTTGCTGTTCTTAATTAAAATAAAAAAAGAGGTTTGAGAGACAAGTGCTAACTGGATTTGGCTGATTTTAATAATCTAATGTGCAGCCCCAAAAGTAAAGCAAGGGTTTGAGTTAATCTGTTGAGTTACAGGTACTGTAATATTTAATAAATACTGTGGAGTGTTTTTATCTGCCTTACCACACTGTAAGAAAGTACACAAGAGAAGACCAAGATACACATAAAAGAGAAGGTAGATGGAGGTGGAGTGGGTGAGTGAGTGTGGAATGAGGAAAGGTAAAGGAGAGATACCTTAAAAAAGGCTGCCTCAGGCCCATTCTTTTCATATACGCTGCTGGATTTGCCAATGGCCATAATTATACCCTGCATGTTGGGGGTCATCATTGCCTGCCCAGGAAGCAGGAACCATGTTAAACAAAACAACAGGTCCTTGTGACGAACCGAGCAAGGTCAGCCACTATGTTATGTGCTCTGAGGCACTACAGTAGAGCATACCACAGTCAGGGCATGCTAGACATCGCTCAGCAGTCCATGCATTGGTTAGAGTGACACAATTGTGAGGGACACAGCCAGTCAGTTAAATGGCACAATGCGCAATCCTCACAAGGATAATGTGTGAAAACCAAGGCAGCCATATGACAGCTGTGTGTGACAGATAGCCAACAGTGCAGGGGACAGGCTGGAAAACTGACAACAGCAGCAATTCTACACTCAGAACATACTGACCTACAACGACTGCTGTTATCAAGCCAACCCAAAAGAAAATGATTCCATGATTAACTGCATGAAATCTGTGCAAACTATAATAAACATCCCCTGTAAGTGCATTTGGCTTTATATACAGAAGTTAGACATTAAACGGACAACATACGACTAATTCGAATCACAACATGAGCCTATGACCTTGTTTTTTTTTTCACTTTAGAGTGACTTGAAGAAGCAGATCTAAGCTTTCTGCTAAAGATCAACCTGCCTTGGTGCCAAGATGCAGACTGGCTCAGGAAGAGACTTTTCACACAAGAGTAACGCAGGAAGGCCAACAAAGAGGTCAGTCTTATTGCGCAGCATTTTCAGCCTCAAGCCAATCCTGAAATCAGTTGGCAAGTGTCAGTTTTTCTCAGGTGTGAAAAACCTTATGTGGAGCCATGTGAATGGGCAAATGATGCTCTCACTCCATATATCAAACAGGCACAGACTTCTCGGCACAAAAAAAAAAGGGAGAGAAGATTTGTTTGGGCGAGAGCTACCTCGTCATCATACCCCCCCTCTTCTGACTCAATGACAAAGGTCCCCACATTGGGAATGGCCACCTCTACCGTGCGCTGGCCAGGGGACTCATCCTCCGTGACCAGGTCAGGAGGAGGGGTGGAGGGGGTGCTCACCTGGACCTCAGGCTCAGGGGAGGTGGGAGGGGGGAGAGACTGTAGAGAGAATGGGACAGATGAAACAGGGAGGAAAGAGTACTGATGGAAAGGCAAGGAACATTAAATGTAGAGTGAACAAATACAGTGAAATATTAGGAAAATAATATTTATCAAATAAACTCATTGTATATTTGAAAACTATAGAATTGAATTTTCCCTACACACCAACAGCATCAGCTGACTCAGTGGGACCAACTGTGGACATGCTGGAAACTTTAATAAGCATAGAATAGGGAAAGGTATAAAGGATAGGTTCACATTTATTCATGCATGTCTTAAAACAACACTCACGCGTCTGTATGTGTGTGCAATGAAGGGCTGACACACGGTTAGACACACGGTGGATATTTTACAAGCACGGACCAGGTAAAACATTCGGTACCAGTTTTTGATTGTTTCCCGAGGCTACATGATTAGCAACAAGCCTCCTCCACACACTCAACTGCTGTTGTGAAAACACAATTGAGGTTGAATTTTCAAAATGTGAGCTGTGTTTTTTGGGTGACTTTAGTAAACATACTGCTGGAGAAACAGGGAGAAAGAAATAGGTAGAGGCAGAGCAGGGTGAGACAGAGGGTGTTGGTGTGTGCGTGTGGGAAAGAAAAGCAGCAGAATGAGCAGATTAAAGTAGTTTGTGAGTAAACACGAGTGAAGCTTTCAGGGCTTTTTTGTTGAGAAAAAGACAATATAAATAACAGCTACCTGCTGCAATGCTATGCGAGGGAACCGAAACAGTGAAGTCGCAGGTTGTAAAAAACAAAAGAATGAGGTAAAAAGGCTATTAAGCTATTGAGGAGGTTCATTTTAAAGAACTGCAGAGTTGAGTGAGCATCCTCTGTGAAATAATCACTGCGGATGTAACCTTTCACACAGAAGTGGTCATGTGATTCATTGTTAAAGTATTATATAAAGTAAAAAGTAACTATTGAATATAGCAGCATTATGCTCTTATATTGGCACTTCCA
>NW_023339763.1:22130398-22134558 GCF_004916995.1 Morone saxatilis | reverse complement strand
CCAAAAAAGATGGCAAATTTAATATAATGAGCAAACAATTATTCCTCATGGTGTTCTCTGAGTTGAGTCAAGGGAAAAAGATGACTGTGGATGAAATAAAATAAAAAAGCAGGTATATAACATGACACTTTGTTGGTTGATATTGCCAAACCAACATGTAAAAAAGAAAGGAGGCACATGACGGGTGACAATGACTTGGTGTGAGTGTGGCGAACTGTGACTTTGCATGTTTTACATACAGCATTTAACAATGCTTCGGGGCTTCTCTCCTCCTGTTCAGCAGCGGCCCTGGAGATGGCCCGCTCGGTGTCCTCCTGCAGGTGCTTGGAGTCATTTGTGGGGGATGGCTGCTCCATGTACTCAGGGTCCTGCTGGGGCACTGCAGAAGGACAACGGCACCATCAGAGAAAACCAAAATTGCATGGTTCTTTAGGTTTTTAAATGTTTTCTTTCCACATTATTTTCTAAGGATTTTCTACACGTTTGTCATCCACACAAATGCCAAAGCAGCAGTACACTCGGTGCAAATGTATCTGCATTAGTGTGAGCATGATTGCAGAAACCATCCATAGCATTTACCAATATCCAGCATTACTTATAGAAAGCTCTTATTTTGGACAGGTGCCTCGATTAAAATGCAGCTTAGGTAATAACAGTGTGTCCACATTAAATTACTATGTGTTCCGTTGCATGTTTGTTTGACCAACAACCCAATAACAAATACTTTGCACTGCCAAATTTAGCCAGCCATCATGCTATGCAACCACCACAATTCAACACAAAAAAAGCACTGTGGGCTGAATGATGAACATCTTAGCTCACTTTCATACAGCCAGCATGTTTCAGTCAAGACCTTTCCTGTCATATACTGTATGATAGTATATACAATAGCATATCATAGGGAATTAGAGCTGTAAGGCTGCACACTAATATTTCAAGGTCATTTCCTCATCCTTTTAAAACTCTCCAGGGAACAAGAGTTTTTCTGTATTTATCTTTCAACCAACTATTGATTCTCAATTAAGTATTCTACTCTGTACTCTGAGCGCCATGACCCTGACCTGCGTTGTCCGGAGGGCTGGACTCAATACTCATGGGCTGAGGAGAAGAGGAAGAAGTGGAGGTGCTGGATGCTGCCGAGGCAGCTGCGGCTGCCGTGGCCAGGGCCAGCTTCTCCTGCTGGGCCTTGCGGGCCTGCAGGGCATCCCACTCCTCAATCTCCTTGTCGAACAGCTCGTTGTCCTCCTTCACAAAATGCTTCAGGTCTGGAGGCAGTTTGTCCATGCCGCTGAGTATCTGTCCCGTTTCTTTATCAAACTCCTCTGCACAGACAATAGAAAGACAATGAACATAATCTACAGCTTATTAAATGGATGTTTTGAATAAACTCCTACAAAAAAAAGAATTACTATTTCTATTTTATTCTGTTATTTTAACAAGAAGGTTGGTTCCTAGGGATGTAACGCAAAGCTACTATCTGTATCTGTTAATGTCCCAAACATATCTATATTCGGATTTACAGCGGACATGGGCAAAATAACTACCTACATTTAAAAAATAATCATTGGATTTGTATCCGACAAATTTAATATGAATTATATAGATGTTGCTCGTATCTGTTCAGAGGGTATTATCAGTTCATATTTGAATATGTATGTATGTATTATAAATTTGAAGGTATGAGAGTATGTGATAACCAGTGAGGGAGTGAAACAGAAGTGACGGAATTAGCAGTAGAAATCAGAGATTAAAAGGTTAACCAGGAAAGTAAGCATGTCTCCCGTCACTGAATCATAACAAATAAATTAAAGATAACATCTGCTGTGTTATCTTTTGGCCTGTAAATGTAACCGAGCGCACAGAGAAATGGCTGAATTAATGAACAGAGACTAAAACTGACCTCTTACACAGTTCTTACGATTGTGCATTAGAGATACATATGAACCGTACTACTGACCAAATTTTAGTCCATGTGTACCTTCTATGAGGAAGGGCTTCTTGTCATTGATATACATGAGACAGTAGGCACTGGCGTTGCGGTAGCCTCCGAACGAGTCCCTGACTAGCTCCTCCCAGGACGACTTGGTGACAGAGATGTCGTTGTACTTCATCCAGCAACGCTGATGTGGGTCATAGATGTAAGCCCAGTAGTGGCCTGCATTAGCCTGGCCTTCATGGACCAGCACCGCATGAAGCCGGTACGGAACCTGGATCAACACAAAGGAGATTGAAAATACGGATTAACAAATGGAGCTGCTGATGTGGCTTTTTGTACTGCAAACATGACCTATTACAGAAAAGTGCTGCTCACCTGCATCATCGATTTGTCAGCGTACATTAGCTCAATGGTTCTGTGGATTCTGGTTATACTTCCCTGCAGATCTGGTGGGGAGAACATCATGTACAATCTATTAGTAAGTGCCAGTCTAATGTTAACTTTGACAGGTAAATCATGCCGAATGAATCATAAAGGGCTGCAAATGGGGGGACAGGTAGACCTACCACGGGTGTCGTTTTCCACTTCACTCCTCCAGCGATGCAAGCAGCCCTCAAGCACCCTCAACTCTTCTTCAGTGATGTGGCGCGGGGCAGGGTGCATGGGGAGGTCAGGAGGTAGCCGGGACTGGGTGAAGGGCTTGTGAATGGGTACTCTCTGCTGCTGAGCTACATTGGAAGCTGTGGTGGGACCGGGGGCAGGACCTGAGCTCTCTAGGGGAGGCGAGGAGTCCTGCTCGGCTGTGCTGCAGGGTGAGAGACACAGTATATTAAACAAAAAAAAATAAAATAAAAAAAAGCTTGCAACCTTTTTCCTGAACCTGACTAGGAAAACGTTTATAGTATGAGTAAGAGAAGATTAGGATAAGAAAATGAAAATGTTTCCCATGGTATTCCTGTTCTCACTCTCCCTTCATCTCCTTCATCTTCACCTGCTACCTGATCCTGAAACTAACAGAACAAATGACGGAAAGCAACTGACAATACACAGCAGGCTCTCTGTTATGAAACTCGCCTTGGTGGGGGCAGCTGTTGTCCTGTTGTGCCACCGGGGGGCGCTGATGCGTCAATGTCTTCCACTGGGGAGGTGCACACTGGCTTACTGGAGGCGAACTCCATGGCATACTGGAGGACATCTGCCAGAGGAAACCTCTTGGGGCCGGAGCCATAACTCAGATACCTGAGAGGGAACAGAGAAAGTGTCAAAGAGAAGCAGGGAAGCCGAGGGAGGCCGAGAGAGGGACAAATAAGAATAGAGGGCATAATGACAGACGAAGAGAGGGCACAGTCAGAGTGAGATAAAACTCTCCATGGCTGTCTAGAGAGCCTTGTTGACCTTGGCTAAATAAACAGGTATTGGTGGACATGTAGCACCTCTCCAGTCGCTGTTGAAGCAGTGTCAGGTGCTCTTTCAGCCTCCTGATCTCCTCCCTCTTGATCCTGGTTATTTCCCTGTTCCTGTCCATGTACCTAACAACACCACAGAAGAAGCTTCAGCCTTAAAGATACGTGTGATTAATAGTTATTTACTGCAGAGACGAAAGTTGTAGATTCTACAATAAAGTCCTGGGCTAATATTTCTGGTACCTGTCCATGTAGAGCATAGAGGGGAACTCAAGCTTGTTGTGGATCTTCTCAGGCCGTCCCAGTGCTTGGTTAAATTCAAATCTTGACAGTTCAAAGGTCAACACAGGAGGGAGTTCTGTGAACCAGTGCTGAAAGAAAATTAGATTTTGAGATTACTTCTCTCATCTTGCTAGAATATACAGTTTGGTAAAGACTTTTTCCCTTTAGAGTAGAGTTTCTTTAACATTCACCTGCCACAGATCACTATAACAACATTTACTCTGCAATATCCCCATCTGAGAAGAATTTGACTTTCAACATGATATGGAGGCATGACAACTGTGAAAAACAAATCTTTATTGTGATACCATCATTAAAAGGATCACTTTCAGTTTAATTTACAGCAAAACAAAACAATTCTGCATGGAGCGGCGGAAAACTCATTTTCAAATATATAGACTAATTTATTTTTTTAATGTACATTTTACCTTTAATTGACAGTATCAACTGAGACGCACAGGGGAAATGTGGGGAGAAAGAGATAGAAGGATGATCTATTTATTGTATTAATTATTTCTTCAATTGGGAACAAAATAACA
>NW_023339763.1:22124511-22130377 GCF_004916995.1 Morone saxatilis | reverse complement strand
TTGAACTCAATCTGCACTGTTTGGAAAGGACTTAAGGAATGAGCTCACTACTTGCAATTCAGCACTGCTGCCGCTACATGAGAGAGAATTAAGGTGCACAGGGGAAAATGAAGGGGCAAATAACATTTAAAGATTCTTTTTAGGCTCCTGAAATTAGGGTTGGGGTTTTAGCATTTTATTTAGTTCAGTATTGAATTTATCATTCAGTTGTTTTAATCTGAATACTCGCAAACCTCTTATTGAAACTATTTATGTTTAGTGTTAAAATAACTAACAACTAAAACTCAAAAGATCCAGTTGAAATCTACAGGTTGGGAAGATATTATAATAAGATATTGTGTTTCCCCTTAAAAATAAAATAAACAGTATATCAGACAAAAACGGAGTGAACTGAAGATAAAAATCAGTCATTCATCCCGTCACCTATCATCCCTCCTCTCCCTCAGGCCTGGCAGCCTGGCCACGGCAGGTGGAGGGAGGGCTGGTTTTGCATTTGGGGCAGCCATTTCAGTCAGAAAGTCTCTAAGAATTTGCTCAGTTTTAAGATATGTGGCAAATTAGGCTAAACAACGCTAATGCTAACACTTAACACTATAGCTAAACATACTGGCGGTGGATAGGAGACTGCTTGCAAAGGTTTTATTGCACTTACAGTAACAAGTGTAGTTATCATTAACTCAAGTAATACTCTTTATTTCACCTGGGTTCATTTTCTCCTCTGCAGCCTCTCTGCTCTGTTTATTTTGGTGGAGGAGCTCAGCCCAACCCCTTAGACAAACATTGGCACAGAGACCAGAGGAGAGACAGGCCAAGAGGAGACGCTGCTTGGGTGACCATAAATTACACCAAAATAATAGTTATTACTAAATCAGAACCGAGTTTTGAGACGCATCCTTAAAGAACAGTCACTCACACTGGTGTGCCAAAAAATGTGTACACATTCGCAGGCTTTTTCTTTCACGCCCACCACCTCTGCTAACCATTTCCCTGGGGAAGGACCTGTATTCCTATATGAAGAGTGTATGTCAGTCTCGCTCTGTCTACAATGCTCCCCTATGCTGACGGCTGGTGCTTTTCCAGAGGGCTGGATGCCATACTCATCTGTGCACTGGCCTGGTAATTAGCTGCTTCCAGCTGCTGTGGGACAGCGAAGGCAAGGCTACAGCTAACCCGAGGTCAAACCCAGAATAGCACAGGTGTCAGATAAGAGCAAGGAGGTCAACCGTTTGGAGAAGACCCACCATATAATCACATTATTTAACCTTATCATCTTCTCTTGTGAAGAGTGCCACTGATAGATGTTGACTGATAATTGGTTTGTAAAACAGTTACGTTTTTTACTTGTTTTGGGCCCCAATAAAATGTATATGGCTAGCACAGTGCTATTAACAAATCATTCCAATGGAGGACAAACTTTATCTTAATATTACAAATTTCAATGGAAACAACAGTTGTCATACTGCTTTGGCACTGACCTCTTGTCCAGACCTGGCCGAGTTCTCTGCTGAGTGCAGGGACTCGATCTCGCCCTCGATCATTGCTGCCTCAAGACATTCGTGGAGATCCTTGAAGCCATTCACCTGCAGAGGGTACTGCCCAAACATCTCTGTGTTTTCAAATTTTTTACCTGTGGAATCACACACACACACACACAGATTAATAAACAGGTTAACCCTATGAGGTAGTTGGGTGCTCTTATGTATCTTATCACACACACAGGTCAAAGATGTGCCAAGCCATTTCACACTTGCTTGCATCCGAGCTGATTTTCACTTGTTCAGCAGTCACTCACTCATCATTTAACAGCTGCACAGACCTCCGTGCATCACCGACTGAAGAGAAGCCCCCCGCCCACCCCCACAAAAAAAAAAAAAGGCAAGGAGAGGAGTTGCTAGCGGACATGCAGATGAGGCATTAAGGTCATTTTATGAGCAGCAGAGTCCACTGGCCCAGCTTTTGGTGGCTTTGGGCCAGTATTGTCATGCATAATAAGCACAATGTCAATCAGCCATCAAGGTCTTCCGCGATCAATGCAATCGCTCTCCTCTTTTACATGGAGCACATCTCATTAAGACAAGGTCACCTTTCATTACTAGGGGCAAGGACTTGCTTGCTTTCTGGCTGCAGCAATCAGACCATGTTAATTCTTTATCTCTCTGTGATACTCTAGCTGCCCCTCACTTTTTTCTCTTTATTGGTTTTAATTTAAAACCTCATCTCACCTTCCAGGACACCCACAGCAAGGAAGCGGCCGTAGAAAAGCTCCACCATAGGGTTCTTTGGCTTTTCGCCCTCCCTGAAAGCAAAGAAAAGAAGCTGCTGTTCAAAAACATAAGCCAAAGTTTATAGGAGGCCTCTCTGATTCAGTTCCATGTAAACAATGTACATTTAATTCTCTGCTTCAAAATGTGCTGCCCAATAACACCGACAAGCATGCAAGTCTACTGTATGTTCATTCATTCACAGTGACCTCTGGATATAAAAAGCTGTGGTTACCGGTCTTCTTCAGCCTTCATCTGGAAGGCGTCCTCCAGCCAGTCCAGCAGCTTGTGGGTGAACTCACTCACGTCCTGCTGTTGAGTAAAGCATAGATGTACATACAAAATGACTAATTATGGGACTGCCTTGGAGGTCATGGGGTCAAACTACAAGACTTAACTGCACCTATAAGCAAGAAAGTCCAATCAGTCAAATCAATGCAATGTCTGTCAGCTGCTAATATACACTGAGCTTTGGGGAAAAGATGACTCGTCTTAGCGGAGGAGTTCCCTCATTGCTGAACTTCAAAGGGAACCTGCATGTCACAAGGCCACTCTCTCAGACATCAATGCCGCCCGGTAATTCAGGTCAATGCCTCTCCAACCTGGCTAATACACAGACTAGTGACATGATGGATGAGTACAGAGGCCAGAAGGCTGACCCCAGTTAACCTCAACAGAGACACTGGCTTACGGCGAATGCTTATGTAAGGAGAAGAACAGAACAGTTTTGTACATTTGACACGTGTTTGTCCCTTTATAGGATATCTGCACAAAACAGCTAATTCCTAGTCAATATTATTTTTTGCAGAGTTCAGAGGGGATGATGTGGGTTTGAGGATTAATAGTTATAGATAATAGAGGCTAAGGGTCTCGGATTCAGTTGAGCTGAGTCAGTAGAAGGACAATGAAATTGAGCTGTCAAGCCTGTTGAAAGGAGTAGGCACAAAGAGGGGATAAAGGGTGTTAAATATTTCCGGTAAGGGCGAACCGCAAAGAAGTGCTTATTTTCTATAGGACAAAATAAATAATTAAAAAAGACCAAATTTCATACTGTTTGGTGGAATTAAAAGTGCTTTACAAATGACTGAGAAGCTGCACAGCAGCACTCACCGTTTATTTACATCTAGATTTATTCTAATATCATCAGCTACTTTTACAAGGAGTGTCTTTGTACTATAATAATAAGTTAACAAACAGACTTTACTTCCACATGTGGGTCAACTGCTGCTTGCGTGTGAAAAATCCAAAACAGGAGTTGTGTTTTTTACTGAACTACTGAAAGTCAGCAGACAGGGAGAGAAACCGAAACAGAAAGAGGCGGGCACAGTTTATTCACGTCTAGATTTATTCTAATATCAGCTACTTTTACAAGGAGTGTCTGTGTGCTATGATAAGTTAACAAACAGAATTTATTCCTTCATTTGTAGTTTACTGTTTGAGTTCAGAAAACTATTAATTTGCATGAAGAGCATTTTATCTAAAATTTGACTCAAAATTGGAAGATTAAAAATTGGTCTGTAGACACCAAATTAAAAACTTGTTTAAAAAAGAAAAAAGAAAAAGAAAGGTTGGAATTGGATCAAGTATGCAAGTGGAAGATTCTGCATTTGCCAGCTCCATCTGTAATGTGAAGCCATGTGTTTTCCACTATATAATAAAGACGCTATCTGGGATAAAATGTTTGCCGTGTCTTTGAGTTCATCGGCAGGAGCTATGAACACAGTGACAAAAAATTCATCTCTCAGCTGCTAGCCGTAATGAAGTTCTCTTCACTGAACATTAAGTGAATGTTATTATGTCAAGCAGTTGTGGCAAAAAGAGGCTTACCTGCTGTGACTCACTGGACTTGAAGGCGTCCTTGAGAATTTCCACAGCTCGTGACGGATCCACATATTTCCTCTTGGACCCCACCATGAGGGAGAAGAGGTTCCTCAGCTCCTGCATGAAGGGCAGGTTCCTGTGCTCCTGGTCAGAGTAACACAATCAACAATTTCTTCATCAATCTTCAGAACCAGTGTTCCTCAGGGAAGCTAAATATTTCCCAACAAATGTACTCCTGTTTGAGTAAGGTTTGCTAAGTACTACAGTGCCAAGCTGTTTTAGGAAATTATTTAGCCTTTAAAAAAGGAGTAGTCATTTTTTAAAACTATGCATTTGTGACCCATTCTTACAGATGTACAGCTTCAGTAAGAACAACAGTGCTGCTGACAGGCTGAGGAAGTAGGAGAATATTAAAAAAAAGGTTTTGGTGTTTTCATGGAACAAAAAATACAGAATGTCTTATCATTTAGGGCATCAAGAGGCAATAATGTCAATTTACTTAAAAAGTGAAACGATTTTGGATTTGGGGGTTGGCATTTTATGGAGGTCCTGATATGGAACTATGAGGTTAATGATCTCAAAATATTTGATACGCATAAAGAGCTTAACTGGACACTCTCCTTTATTTAACATGCTGCAATCAGCGCACTAATCTCTCCAGAGATGAGTGGTCACTCTGTTGAACTACAAAAACAGTTCGCTCACATCCGTCGAGTTACAGAGTGACGTGCCTTTTCACTCTCAAACAATCTTTGGCAGATTATAGTCAGCGGCTTGGAGAGAGCACATTAACCAGCAGGCAATAGTGACATTATGACAGTGAGGCAGAGAGGTAACAAGACTTACAAGTGCATAACACACTTATTTATCTATGCTGGTGAGTCAGGGATGCTGATGTAAGATTAGATCCTAAGCTGTAGCGGTCTCGTACTGCTAAAGTAAAAGGTCAGTGCTCAGGACCAAGGGAACTGATATGACTGCCTCAAGCCACACTTCCACAGCAGAGGCTTAGACCAGATTAGCGACAGGCTGCTGACCCTATGGTGAACACTCTGTAAGGAAACTATGGACAAAAACAAAACATGCCGAGAACTGCTCTGCCAAAATAGCGGTGACTGCCGCTAGACAAATTTGAGCACCTCAAATCTGACAAACTCCAGGATCAGTCAAAACAGTCATTTCTGCCCTTGTGGAGAAATACAGAGGTTTCATCACACATTTCAAACTAGCTGGGACTTCGAGTAGCTTGCTAACAGTGACTTGTGAACCACCAGGGGTAAAACGCTAAGCTGCTGTGACTGAGGGCAAGATCACACAGCTGTAGAATGGTGGCTCACAGCTCCAAACCCTCAGAGTTAAAGCACTGCTATCTGCTGTGACAGGCTATAGAAGAGCTGCTATGATATAAAGAGAGCTGATGCAAAGTTACACACACACATTTTTCTCCGGTCACAACCCTCCGAAGAAGGGTAGTGGTCTTACCTTCTGGTTGCGAGGCAGGTCGTGAACTCTGGCTGGCGGTGAGTAGTGGAGCACCAGTCTCTGGAACTCCAGCAAGTTGAACAGAGACTTGAGGTTGGAGAAGGATGAAGACATGTTAGTAATATCCAATGAAACTGAACTGAAAAATCCTGTGCTTTCTTAATGTACAGAGGCCTTGCTCCATTTGGTGTCTATTTTCTACATTTTCCTAATCAAAACAATTGTGCAATTACATTAAAGGACCAGTGTGTAGCATTTAGTGACATCTAACAGTGAAATTGCAGATTGCAACCATTGGAATA
>NW_023339763.1:22124097-22124350 GCF_004916995.1 Morone saxatilis | reverse complement strand
CACACTGGACCTTTAAGACATTAAGACCTCTCTTCTTCTGCTATGCCATGCTTCTGCCAGCTCTGGTTCATATAACAGAAATTAAATAATATGGTGTAAAACTGACCCATTCCTTTAATTACTTGGAATAATATGTAGACCGTCATAACAACCGGAGGTGATATAGTAATGTGTGAGACATAACAAGCAACATCACATTGAACTGCCAGAATATCTAACTCAGTTTGTTGTGATTTTGTTAAATTAAAAAAAA
>NW_023339763.1:22098117-22124046 GCF_004916995.1 Morone saxatilis | reverse complement strand
AATTTTAAAAAAAAGTGCACACACTGAGGGGCCACAATGTTCAACATGTTACGCCGGTGACAGCAATAAAAAGAGCTCACTGCTTTAACTTAGGGTCATGTGCTTAGTTTCTGTTTTGTTTGTGAGAGTGAACATGAAAGTTGTCATGATCTTGTTATGAAAGGAGAAAGTTGTTTACTCCTGTTCTCATACCAAGTGCAGCGGGGTCAGGTTCAAGCAGTGCCTTCTTGTCAAAGGGGGGGGGGGGTTACATTGCAAACTAGAGCTGGGCACCATGTGATGGTGTATCCAGTGTTCATCTGGCATATTTCAGCTCAGGTCACATTCTACCACCGACTCCACCAGCATACAAGAAAATAAGTCTTTGTGACAACTGGCACAAAATAGGTGCAAGATGAAGTACTAGAAGAAATGGCAAAAAAGCCTAATTGAAAAAGTAGAGGGATTTTACAGCACAATCAGAAGAAGGTCTATAGAAAAGCTCTAAGAAAAGGCTTTAAATACATTACATTTGTTCAAATTTCAAACAGATCTATTCTCTTGGTTTTGGAGCATCAGTGAGTGTGCGTGTGCCCACCCACCTGTATGACAGCACTGAACCAGCAGGTATTGCCAACATTTTTCAGCCCCACGGGGCAGTTGTCTATCCTCTTCCTGTCGTGTGGGTTGGGTGAATCGCTCCATACTTCTGTGTGGGTACGTTTCAGACTTGCCTTGTTTTCTGCTATGCTGGCCTCCAAAACTCTAAAGAAAAAAAAAGAAGAAAAAAAGAAAAAAGGAATGCAAAACAAATTCAATTAAAAAGGCACCAAATGATCGCATGATCAGCATTGCCAGACCTATCACCCCACTACATTTGAAAGGTCTGGCTGAATCCACTGGGGGTAGAGGAGTTACTGGCTTTATGAACAATACAACTTCATGTTCATTTCACAGTAGGGGGTGCAGATTAGTCTTCCTGGACACCTCATCACTCACTGGCTCCCCTGTTGCAGTTTATCCAGTGCCATTTTCAAACTACTGGTATCTCATTCTTCATCTTGTGCAAAAAAAAACAAACAAAGCTGTTTCACAATGCTCCCCAATGGACAGAAGTTGCATCCTTCTATTGGAATACACGGAATTCAGCAGCATTTCTCCAAAACAAGACGTCCCTGTATAAACCTCTACATACAGTCCACAGTTCAGTCAGAATGGGGTTTAATTAAACTGCCAGATAGCGGCTCCTTAGTATTGTGCTCAAGTCAGGTCATATTGTACTTGATATTAGGGATTGTGATTTTAAATGTAATGTTCATAGTGCTTTTATTCTCCTGTATCAGGACATAGTAAAAAAATCACATTTATTACAAGGCAGGTGACCATTACCAATACCTGGACGGTGGATGAAAGGAAAAAATACAACTCTTCAAAAGGGTTAAAGTGGTGACATTCCACCATTATTCCCCTGAAATGTGCCCTTGTTCAAATAACATTAAACCTCCAGCCTAGCCTGGAAATATCCAAAATGTTAAAGACCAAATTTCAAAAACTGAATGTCTTTCAGAAGTTAGGTTATTCAACACACTTTACTTATCTCTTTGGCAGAAAGGAATTGCTGTTACATGTAACTATTAGGTGCCAATAGTGGGTGATCTGACCTGACCTTGTTATATCTAATACAACAGGGATGTTGATGAATCAAATATATTAAATATATCTGCCGAGTCCTATACAATACTTATATTTACCTTATTGTTGATTATTTATGTATCTGACACCATAAAATAACAGCTATAGCTACTAAATCTTAAACATATTTTTCACTGGCTATTTGAGCCATATAAATGTACAAAATATATTGTAATGTATTCAATATGTAATAATTGTTATTTGCTTTGGCAACAACACATTTTTGTCCATGCCAATAAAGCTCATTCAACTGAACTGAAACTGAAGGTCCTGATTCAAAGGTTTAGAAGCTGAAATAATTGATATGATTTGGTTAAAGTTTAACTGGGAGAATGCAACTGAAACTGATGTGAAGCCATCTGCTAGAGAGAGGATGCATCACTCTGTTGGAGTTGTTGGAAGGTCTGGCAGACTACAGACACCGGCTGCAGCGAGCCCACAAACCCGACAACAGCCAGTCTGTCATCAAGTTACTCACGGAATTAAAGTTAAGTAGCGTCAGCTGATGTGATCTGCCACCGCCAACGTTTGTCATTTTAACTGGTGAAAATGAGAATCTGCTTGCTGAATGTTTGTAGACCGCTGATAAGAGAGAGGATTCCTTAGTGTTAGAGTTTTGTGAATAAGTGTATTTTGCAAACAATGGTACCAGAGAAGAGTAATTCAACAGTGCTATCAAATTATTTTTCACATTCGCACACTCTTATTTTCGAATATGGAGCAAATGTATTTTACCTGATACCGATCCTTACACAGGGTCTCTGCATTTTTCAACAGGTTCAATTTAAGACTTTTTATGACCTTTTCAAGACCATAATGAATGCAATTTAAGATTTGTATTTCTTTTCATTTTGTAGTTGCTACAGTATGAACAATACAAATGTATCTATCCCTAAAACACATTTAAAAGCAAGACGGAAAAATGCTACTTTATACAAGTAATGTTCACTTCATTCATCCAATCAATTTTTAAGACCTGTCAAAATCATATTTAAGACATTTTAAGGCCTAAAATGTAGGCTGTTAGATTTTAGACTTTTTAAGACACCCTATTACAGGTTTCTTTCCCACTACAGATCAACAATTCAGCATTGCATAACACAAATGAATGCTAGATATATTTCCATCACACCCTGGGCTAAGGTGGAGATAATGTAGGTGGTAAGTGTGGATATTCATCCAAGGCTTGGTACAAACTGTTTGGTCAAATGTTGAGTCCAGAATTGCTAAGTATATCTGTTATTATCAGTCAGTAATGCAGTTGAGCCCACCTGCTGATGGCCTGCTCCTCATCGGTGATGCCCGTCTCCCTGAAGGCCCGGTTGGACTCCTCAAGGCTGAGGGCAATAGCCCTCTGCAGGTCATCTTTATCGTCCCCGGTCAGGTCAATCACATCTACATTAAGAAAATGCACACGCACGCACACACAGAGTAATTTGGTTTGCACCAACACCGATTTACTTTTATGGTTTATATTTTGACAATTTAGGTAAGTATTCAAAAGCCTTTTGTTTTTTTTCATGAAAGAATTCAAATACACAAATCTTACACTGATTGAGACCTCCTGTTATAAAACTGTAAACTGAGCTTGTCTTTTTCTTTTAATCATCCCTGTAAGGTCTCTAACTTCTGTGCCAAAAGTTGAAGCAAGCTGCTCACTTGTGTCTGCCTGGCTGCCCACGCTGATGTATCTGTCGCTGGCCACCTGGGATGTCTGGTAGTAGGTTGTCTCATCTTGCTGAGGAACCTTAGCATTCTTCTCTGTCAGAAAGGCCACAGCCTCGGCCAGATCTCCATTGCTCACCTGCAGCAACAATGTGTTTGTTGAGGCTTATGTCAGTTGGGTTTGAAAACAGGAAAATAATTAGCAGGAACGCTCGATGAGACCTTGAAGCCTGTTCCACTGGAGGTTTGCATATATTTTTTCAGAATTTAGATATCTGATGAGACCTGAAGACTTTGGCTGCTGTTAAGGAAACCATATTCTAACAATGCCTGCTGATCTAAAAAAGAAGACAGCAAGATTGACAAAGTGTGTGCAAAAAACCTGAAACTTAAAAACTGTATTTGGTGTTTATCTTTTGAGGTAGCAAAGCTTTCCACCTGTCTCTTACATAAATTGGGTCTTACAAGGAAAATGTTATGCTTCTGTGAGAGCGGGGCTACTGTTTGGATGAATTATGTGAAAACAGCTTGTAGAGACCACAAAACTGTCCTTGCATTAGGCAATGTCTGAAAGTCTGTGTGTAAGTGTGAAACAGACTAACAGAAAGAGAACAGTGTATACACAGTATGTATCAGCGTTGAAATTAGAATTTGTAATGCATGTTTTTCATGATGTACCTGCAGGGCCTGCTGAAGCAGCTGAATGTCTGTGGTGCCTGTGACCTCCCGCAACTGGTTTAGTAGCGTCTGCTGGTGCTATCAAGGGAAAAGAAGAAAGGAGAATACAAAGTAGTTCAGAGCCGAGCATTATGGAAGAGAAGGAGCAAGTGGTTTAGAGCAGGTTCAGGTTCTAAAAAAAAAAAAAAAACTATCCAAAAGGAACCACAACAGAAGGGAGAAAAAAGCCAACATTTCAACTAAATCAATAAACTTACTCATAATGCTACACATCTATAGTGACAGTCAGGTGAATAAAGAAGGGCACAGTGTGATCTCTATCTAATGCTACAGGGTAATATTTGTTTATATTATAATTATAGATTTTTTTATATTTTGCAGAGTGACATACTGCATCACAGACTTTGATCATAGCTATTAATGGCATGCACAAATATTAATGTTGCACCATAACTGTTGGTTGATACATTCTTCATCGATCAGTGTGAACTGTGTCACTAAACACTGAGTCACAGAAAATTCACTTTCTATAGAACCAACATTTGATCTCATTTGGCTGAACACCATTCGGACAAAAGGTAAAAGCTGTAAAAGTAACCATTAATCACAAAACAACCCTAATATCAAATCACAATTCCATAAATTCTCACTTGAACCTGTACCACTTGTACCTAATCAGACCTGTCAATTCTCATCTCTAATAACGAGTCTACTGCAGTCTGATGACTTATTGATGTCAAACCCAGCTGGACTGCATGGCCTTACCGCACACACTTAACCTGCAATGCACAGCTTGAATAAATGCACTATAAATAATGGGGGGAGTGCACTTAATGTCAGAGTACACGGTACAAATTTGAAGTCTTGAGTGAGAGGAACACAGACTTCTTTCCGACTGCTTTCACAGGTGCAGCAGGCAACAGATAAGAGTGGGTTTTCATTGGTTTAGGACTCATTACTGTAGGTTGTTTTCACACATTGCACAACACACATCCATGGCAGCGCACAGACATTTATAAATACTTTTAATGGAGTTGCTACAAAAGGCCATAAAAAACAGTCGTGCTTGGGAGCATGCCATGTCACAAACTACTAAACAAATAATGCAGGCTTTCACCCATGTGTCTTTTGTGTTGGGCTCTTTTGCAGTGTATGGCTCTGCACAATGAATGCAAAATGATACAGGTGAATAATGGAACAGCACCTTAATTAAACATCAGATACTGCAATTCACCAAAAGTACTGATCTGTCAAAGAAAATGGCCTCAGACCTGGAAAAAGAATTCCAAATGGCCCAAGTGTGAACACAGCCTGAGACCACATTCTGCAGGGGTCCGACACATTACTTGCTGTCAGTGTGGTGATTTGGAAATGACGCTCTTTGTTCAACCACTAAGATGCCAGCTGGCAGGCAGAGGGGGAGAGTGAGCAGTCATAGCTGCTGCACATAAGTTATGATCAGCGTTTAAAATATAGCTCTTTTTTTGTTTGATGTGAAAACAGCAGTCAGAGCAAACAGTGCAAATCCTTGTGCATAATTACCTCATACAAGCAGACAAGGAAGTAAAAATAAAATAAAAATAACTATTGATCGCAGGAGGTTTGTGTTAGCCTTTAGCCTGCCACACCCAGAACAACATACCAGGGTCACTAAAGGTGAAATAAATCAAAGTATAGAGATCTCAGTCACACACCCAATTCAGAATGTGCAATGCTAATATTTCCATTGTTGTGTGCCTTGGAAATAACTAGGAGTCTTAATGTGCAGTGCCACAATATTAACAATATAGATTACTTCATTATAAATTCAATAGTCACACACTGTGGACTTACTGAAGAATATGTTCCCTCATTAAATCAATATTATCATCACAACAAATGATTGGAAAAACTTGCATTTAAGACATCAGAGACACCAGAATGACATCTGTCCTGTCCTGCAGTGAGGATCTCAATTCTTGCAGCCCTGGGGAAGATGTTCTGTACCTGCTTTGTAACCTGACTCCAACCCTGCTATCAGCTACATGGTTTTCTGTGAGCTTTTCGAAAGCAAGTGCTTTATTAAACCCCAGGGGCCCATTTTTTCACAGACTCACTGGAGAAAGTGAAAAGAAAGTTCACGCTTTTGTTAGACTAACAGCATATAAATAATGCATTATACCCAATTTGTCGAGACCATGTTCACGGTTTACTAAACGTGAATACACAACTCAGCAGTGAGTTTAATACTCACGTAACATGTTCGCTCACAGCAACAGACTGGAAAATATGACACTGTTCTCTACAAACCTCATAGGGGAAGTGGTACTATGATTTATCTGATATGTCACGGTAGAGAATGACAAATATTCCAATGGAAGTCTGAAAATCAGGGCAAATTTACAAGAAATGTACAGTCTAAAATACAACAAAGAGAAACTACTAGAATACATTCATATAGTGCCTCATTTACAATTTTCTTTCAGGTCTTTAAACAGTTTTGATTCATATTTGTAACAACATATTAACACTGAAGAAAATGCAGCTTCCAAACAGAAGGTAACTATAGTTATGATGGCTGCTTGTGTTTGCAGTGTGGAGATCCTAAAGAGCTCCGTTACTATGACATTCATAGAATTGTAACTCATGCACTTACAACAGTTTTACATTTTGCCATGTTTCAACCACTGGAGACAAGTAAACATGAAGATGCCAGTGTGTGTTGGTCACTGTCAGAGACTGATGGATGCAGGTTTGTTGGCACGGAGGATGGCGAGGTCAGTGAAGTGTGAGGGAAGTTACACCTGTGACAGATTTGGGCCAAGTCAACCACAAGAGCAGTTATACACACACATACACACTTTTCTCATCGCCATGTGACACGTCTGGCATGGCTGCTTGTCACACTGGTCATCGGCCATTAAAAGGCAGCTTGTGTGAATAACACCACATAATTCTCTGCACAGGCAACGTTAGGACTTTGTATCAGGCTACAGACAGGGGGATTCCCAGTGAATGGACCACACGGTTCTCACGGCTGTTTAGTATGAGCATGTGAAGGAGCTGCAAACAAAAACAAGCTGCACAGGCGGTCCTTCAACGTGAGCTCACCATCTACAGGTCACTACATAAAAAGCTGCACCACACCCTGCTCTCATGAAGCTCTTTAATGATGGAGCACAACCTTACTGACTAGAACTAAATCCCACCACACACGCACTGTCAAAACAAACAGCTTTGTACGCAGTCTATTATAAAAAAATTGACAATATAAAAGCTAGGAAAAGTTATTTATATTTATTTTACAAATTCATGTATGGTGGACTAAAATGGCTCAAAAATGTATTAGACAAGTTTTGGCCAGTTTTTACGGTTACTGTTGACTGTTTATACTGTTTATTTCATTTCAGCCCCTGAAAAGGTCAGACTGCATAATAGGGTTTGTGTTACACTGCTACTTTTAAGTTTGAGTCATCAACGGAAGGCTAGGTGTTTATTTTGGCCTTTGCTCCAGACTTCTGACTGTCATCGCCCCATCACATACTCACCTCACACTGCTCACTTGGGTTTTTAACGTTAGGTAAGTGAGTTACAGTCTATGCTTCAGAACAAAGGTACTGAATTGCATGCAGTGTGGTAACACATGATTACATAACCCTTTATGCTAAATAATTATTTATTTTCTTTTAAAGCTAGACTAGCAGAGCAAACATCTAGCCTACGTTTTAGCAACATCGCTCAAGTGGTTACATAACTAACCAGAGGTATGCAATGCTGGGCATGGTGGCCACACAGGCTCCTCGTTATGGGATTCACTAAGCAACACAATGGACCTCAAATGCACTTTGGTAAACAGAGAGTATGATAATGTCACCTAATGATCCACCTTCTCGGTTATGAACCATTACACACTTGGCTTGCTATCCAGGCTACTCAATCTGCGCCCAGCATCAGGGCTCGGCTGTGATTCTACCTTCGCCGCTGGCCATACTTTGTAAACAAAGATATCAGATATGTGATGATGAGTAACCTAGGAAACATTTGCACACACAACCGCGCAACAGCCACGAATACCAAAACATTAGCGTTGGTGCTAACCTACAACGTGAAATGTCTTGAGCGAAGCGCCCCGTTAGGATAGAACATTTACTGATTCAATACTACGAAGTTGACGACACTGACTAACGTTAATGTTAAACCTGACACTGTCATTTGGCCTTGTTTATTTCAATTGACGCCACAGTTAGCCCGGGATGCTAACGTAACCAGGTGTTACCTGTATATGTATGAGCTGATAGATATTGTCAACGGTACACAACTTACAGAGACATCGCTATGGTTTAACTTTACGTTGTGCCGTTAGCCAACATGGGCTAACAGCTAACGTTAGCAAAATATTGGAGAACGCTTTGCGCTAGGCTAACGGCAGGCCTAGCTTAAACATATCAACTTGCGATTTACAAACGGTTCATTAGCAACGGGTGGCCCGTAACCCAAATAAAATGGCAATTCAACGTTACCCTAACTAACCACGGAGCTGGCTAGCCGACTCTGTGAGTACTTTGAGCCCTAAAACTATGTAGCTATACAGTTAGGCTAAAGTTAGCTAGCCACCAAGTTAGCTTCTGTAAGCTTACCTTCTGAGAATGCTGCTGGAGGACATTCTGCTCCACGGTCATGGCGGGTTCAAAGATAAATGTTATTAAATTCAAACCAGGAGTAGCACAACGCGCGTGATAATCTCCACCAAAGCGAATTAAAACACGATGCTACGATGTCCCCTCCTTAATCAGCGACATTACGGGCGCCATGGCAGTGACTAGCGCAGGTCGTCAGCAGGCATGAAAACATTGCTCTGCCTTGCCTGAGATCTGGGATCGATTACTCGCGTCTGTCTGAACTGCATTTACGTCACTGCTCAGACTTTTGGAAATCCTGGATAAAATCAGAAGAATAACAACCGTTTGGCCTGATGTTTACGGTTTCATTATTGACAACAGCCTTCCTGGATTTGCGTTATGTCGTGAATATGTGCTGTTTGATGTTCATGACCACTCCTTTATTGACCTTGGCAAAATTTCATATTCATAAGAGTATATTAAGCCAATTTTCAACATTTTTAAAAAGGATACCGAACAATATATGTCTGTTTATTATCCATTGATGTTTCTGCCTGTATATGCCACAGTACCAATTTGTTCTTTTAAAAGAAGGAAAGGAAAGAACAACCATATTATACTCCCTAGCCCTACTACCACGAGCTAAAGAATCTTAGTTTTGTAAAATGCACTCTAAATTGGTTTTGAAATTGTTCTTAAATGGAAGTAAGATATTAGAAAGCTCGAACCATGACCACACATGCAATAGTTTGTCAAGCTATGGATAAATGTTGTTTTGGTATTGTGCAATGGAAACAATAAGACTATGAGACCTATTTATAAGTACATGTAGATATAATATTTTAAAATGACCCTGGACAAGGCCACAACATGGTGTGCTGCTCAATATTTACCTTGCCTGACATCATCTGATAAGTTGCCTAGGCTCTGCAGGTAGCGTTTATTGTTTGTTCTTTTGCTCCAAATTCTCAAGGCGTACTTCTTGGCATTTTGTCTGTGGTATTTCACTTTCCAGTGAACTGACATTCTAGGAAAAGGATTTCTGCAGCCATATAAACAACGCAGAAGAAGCAAAGTGATCAATAAGCCAACATATTCAATAAGCCAAGTCTAACTTCAATGCAAATGATCCATAGAATAACATTATGAACATATATAAGCAATGCAAACAAATCAGATCTCAAATTGTCTGCTTTGTGAGAGGTAGATTCACTCAATAACTTAACATCATAATTTAGCTTAAAAAAAAACTATCCAAATTCAGTGAGATTTAGTAAATTATTCTGTTAGTAATTGGGAATATAATTGTGAATTAACTGCAACTGATACTTGCTTTATTTTGTATTCACAGTTTATAATGATGCTTTGATTGCACTTAAGAAATGTCAGTCACAGTCAGGTGATACAGAGAGTATGTCAGTACTTTATTCAATTTTAAATATCCATACCCATGAGAATAAGTAACATGACAACAGTGAGTAGAAACAAGTGGAAATGGTGCTGAATTAAAGGGTTGGATTGTGTTATTTTCCTGTCTTTTCAGAAAAAGCTGTTTTGTCTGCTTCAGGGTTGAGAACTGTTTGATTTCCTTAACTTTCCCCTCATTAAATTTTATTGTGTGTTGGTTGTTCACTATAGTTTTGCTGTTACCTCCTGCTCATAATTTCAAGGTAAGAACCATGATTTGGCCTCCAGGAGGTGCTACAACAACAGCACAGACTACTATAACTATGGTTATTACTGCTACTGCTATTTGGTCTTATTTTCTTAAAACAAGTGGACATGTCTGTCATTGTGGTAAGATAATGTCAACCTGTTTTAATAGAAGTCAACTAGAATGATCTAGAATAACGTGACATTTTTCTTGATTCTAAAGCAGCAATCCCTTATTCTGCCTTCTTTAAATACTTTATATGTAAAGAATATTTCTTCTTCCTTCTGAAACAAGTTTGATTTATGGAACAATATGGTCATCATCTAAAATAGTTAATATCAGCACCAGCATTTGAACATCTAACATTAAAACACAGTTAGCATGTTGAAACATTCAATAATATATCATTTTGCACAATGGGTATTTGAACTTTCGATACTTTAATTACCCTTGGATTTTACTTCAGCAAAACATTTAAATGCAGGACTGTATGTATAATGTAATTGAGTATTTTCACGCTGATACTCTTACTTAGTGTCTGAACACTTTATCCACCACTGCTCTTTAGAAATAAAAGTGAGGAGGTGAAAATGAAAATGAGGATAGGTATTTCACAGTTAATCCAATGCAAATTTTATTCAAAACAAGTGGCCAACATGTGGTAGAAGCTGTTTAAAAGTCTATGCCCTTAGAAATTTGGCTAATCTGTGTTTTCAAATTCCAGGTGTGTCCATCTTAGGGGCAGCTTTAAATTATCTAGTCACGTCTTACAGTATGTGAACCCCAGAATCATCACTGTGTGTGGCTATTCTGTTGACAGTGTAATGCAAGTGCTGCAGTCTGACATAAGGGTTCACTAGTTAAGCAACACAGGTTTTGTCATTTGTGGATAATAAAGGGTCTAAATTGAGATGTCCAAAGCCTGGCCTAATTATTCAGACAGATAAAATAACACCAACATCCAAACAGTGGGCATTCAAATCTGTCAGCTGTGATTAATTCAGTGCAAGTTGGAAGAGAACAGTCCTCTCACACAGAACTGGGTCATCCTTTAGATGTTCAGGAATAGCATTGTTGTAATAGTTATAGCTGAAGCAGTCAGCATGCTTTGTTAACATGAACTGTGTCATCTAACTAGTACATATAAATATTAATGGAAATAGTCAGAACTTTGTTGTGGTACTGGGGGATGGAACACCAACAGGGACATTATGAAGGAAGATTTCATCAGGATATATTACATACATACATATTACAGATATCTATATATACATACAAAAAGCATTATTATTAAAATCAGTGCCATTTGATTTTTTTATGCACAAACATATCTCAATACATTATTTTGTTATAGCCTTGATGATTTTTTCATTACAAAGGTTAAATGTTACATGCTGCACTGTCATTCCACCTTTTTCCAGCAGATGGCAATATCCTCCTTTGATGCTCCAGCTTGCGTAATGACAGACCCATACTGTACAGTAGCAGCAGGAATGTGCAAAAGGAAATGAATCATGAAAATGATTCCACTTGGTAAATCAAGTAGCATTATAAATCACAAAGTCTGTTTCCAATTTTCAGCACTGTGCCTTAATCAATGTTTTATACTTCTATGTGCAGCATGCTGAAATATTGACTGACCACCAGAGTGTATGAAGGTTACCTTAAGCGCCCAGAACACCTCTCGTCTGAGCAGACACATCACACAGTCGAGCTCAAGGCGGGAGGTAGAGCTATCAGTCAGAGAATCTGAGAAGCTGTCAGGAAACCAATCAGAAAATAAGTTGATGAATCAATTGGCAAAGTCAAACAGTAGCCGCTGCAGTCTGAATAGATCCTTGGCTGACAAGCTGATATAAAGAGCTCAGACTTGTTTGTTTAAGATCAAAACGAGCCCTGAAAGTGAGCCCGAGGGCTGTATGATAATAGCTTCACGCACACACCAGGACATTTAAACCCCCCCCGCTCTCTGTCTGATTCAGTAATCCACCACAAAATCATAAATTATAGATCTGTGATAATAAAAATCATAAGAGAAACTAAATTTGTTACACAAGTACTGTTTAGAACATGTACATTTAATGCAATTTCATGAAGTGAGTAAAATGACCATACTTGTTAATATAATAACCAAGATTGAATCTTGTTGTATTAAGACAACTGATGAAGTCTCACTTCTGTCTGACTTGGACTCATAAAGTATATTGTGATTCAAATTTAAAGGTTAAAATTCAAACGTATCTGCAGTGGATGTGTAACTTTCAGGGTCCTTTACGATCTGGCGCAGGGACTTGCCCTGTGGCTAAATCTACCATGTGTTTAGCCTTTAGCCTCCACACTGCATGAAACAGAGAACTATTATATTGTGCTTTAGCTTTTACTTGTCGTTTGACTATTACTGTATTTCACTTGCTGGCACGCATGCTTTGGATTGGAGTCTGCATTCCTGTTGGGATCCTGAAAAAGACTAAGCAGGTATAGAATTAATAGATGATAATATTTAGACTTTTACCCCAGGATTGTCATGTTTTAACAAAGGTCACAAACCATGGCGCCTAGTATGCTGCTAAAATAAGACCCTCTCCAAATAGACCAGGTTGATTTGGCTCATTGCATCACTGTTTTGGAAACAAACTCTTGAAATGCATCCACGGTCATCTCCTCCGTGCTGCCCTGTTTTTTTCAGTCATTTCTCAGGTTCTACTCACTGTCCATGTTTCACTCAGGGGTTTTAGAGACAGGCCGAGCTCCAAGGCTGCAGACGGATACTGTAGAGTTATTGTGACTAAAGCAATTTTTTTTATTAACTAAGGGCTTGCGGCAATTACATGTCTCTGAATATGGCTGACAAAGCATCATCCATTATCATCCACCCGCACTTGAACAGACCATTGTGCCGGTCACTATAAGAAATTGAGTTGTGATAATTTTTTTTACGAGTGTAGCCTATCACATAATGGCTTTAAGTCCAAATGAGTTGGCACAGTCGCTATGAAATTTGGTATAATTGTTAGGATCTCTTTTCTTACGTAAAGCAGTTTCTCCAAGCAGACTGACACTCTTTCTTTCACCATCTTTAAAGACACTAAGAGTGCAACTGCTGCTAATTGGTAAATCCTAATACGGGTTATTCAATTACAAAGCATTTCGACGACATACAATCTAACACAAGGTGATCTGAAGATACATCCCAGAACGCACTGGGACGCATGATCAGCGCTGTATCCTGAGGTCATCTGGTGTTTCAGTCTCACAATATCAAACACCCTCGCTCAGGCGACCCAGCCAGTGTTGATCAAAGAAGTCAGAATACGCCCCTGCATAGGTCACTCTTCCTGATCCAAAGCCATATGGAGGTCATCTCTGCAGCTCTCTCCATGGTGGACTTGATGGCTTAGGTTAGTTTTTATAGGGGAAAAAAAGGGACACATGGATTATAACCACTGCATCTGTAGACGTTGCTTTCCTGGAAAAAATGGCCAGTCAATCAATAAGTCAATCAAATTAAGCCCAGAAACCCTAACCCTGCTGACTTCAAGATATTTAACTGTCATAAAACATGAAATCTTAAAAACTGATATGTCACCGAAAGCAATTTTTCCTAAAGTACAGAACCATATATAAGCTCTTGTTCTTCATATAAGCAAGATAACCCTCGGTGTGTTTTGTGGTCAGGGGAAATTACAGTGAGATTTTAGTGACTGATCCTCATATTTAATATCAAACACAGACACGGCGTCTATCATAGATGTTAATATGTGATATAGAAACTATGAACACAGTGTACCTAAGAGGCCTTGCAGCACAGCAAGGGTTATAGCCAGTGAACACATATCAGTGTATTTTGTCGGAAGCCGTCATGGCAGCAATAATACATAGTTCATTTAATTATAAACAGCACTGATTGTGTCCTTTCCCTTCGCTGCTTTTCCCCAGAGTGCAATATGAGCATTGATTTTATGACAGTGTAAAGAATGAAGTAGTTAAACCCTGTCAAGGCTGGGTGTAGCGCATCCTGACAAGATATTTGTTTGAGAGGATTTCAGCCATTTTCTAGATTTCTAATTTTTGTTATGGTAGACAGTCACCACTTCCACTTGTCAATCCCCTTCAGTGATAAACTACATTTTATATTTATTATGCTTTTTTTCAAAGCCAACATAATGCCCCAAACCAAAATTTGTCCATATAAATTTACATATTTTACCACAGTGTTTAAGAGAGAGAGAAAACATTTCCTTGATGACATTTGCAAGATACCTTCCATGCACTCACCTGTGCCAATGAGGTTGAAATGCAATGTTTAATATATAATCCAGACTGTGTTCTTTGAAGTCTTTAAAAATCACACATAAAATATTTTAAAACATAAAATACATAGAATAATAAATAGAATAAATAACTCACAATATGACAAAGCTAACATGCTAAAGTTCAGCAGTACAAAATATTGAACAATAGCAAAGTAACATATTTCTCTCCTCTCCTCAATTCTAAATACTGTCACATCGTCAAACTTGTTAAGAGCTTTTAACAATGTGTTTGAGTTGCAGCTGAATCCTTCCTGAATGCTAGATGCAGCTTTATTATTTCTTTCTGTATGACTTCACACTGAGTGGAACATCAGAGCACAAACTCAACAGAGTTAAATTTGGCATGCTTCGTCCTAAATGGCCCTTAGCCCCCGCAGCACAAAGTTCACATCCCAAGCTGGTCTCAGCCAGACTGGTTGACACTGAACTGCCCTTTCTCATTCTACCGGGGATTTTCAGAAATGTTTACTTGGAAAGTTCATGACCCCGCAGATCAACCACAGCGTCATCATTTGTGATGAAACATACAGGAAGTTAGTGATAAATACATTTTCTAAAGATGATATTTTTCTCATGGAAGAATTTAGCTGTTAAAATAGGTGTAAACAGAGAAGGCCAGAGTCAGGTCTAGCCTGAAATGAATCACCTCTAAAAACATGACTGACCACAAAGGGGATCTGCTTCTATTTTGAGGAATCACCACCATCACATGTATGAGCAAGAACATGTAAAAAAGACTTGACAAGAGAATGCTTCCACTCGTGAGGAGATCCGCGGAGGTCGAATCCACTGGCAGACAGGGGATTGACATTGCTTCTTCTCCCTAGCCAGTTTGTAAAACATTTACCCTTGTGCTTATCCGACATGGCAAACATCATCCATGTTCTTTCAGTGTCAGCCAAGATCCCTCAAGCTGACAGGCTTGAACTGTGGACCACAGGGACTCTCCCTCATCATGAATATTACATTGGCTCTGTTTACATGCTCGCACATGGCCACCAATAAGGAAGCTTTACAGAATAGCTATCCTTGATCTTAGCAACTATAAAAAAACTGTAAATTCTTGTACTTTACTCTTGTACTTTACACGCAGTGGGCTCGCTGGTGCAGTAGGTAGTCTTTTCACTTTCTTTACTGCTTACTTCGCTTCATGTATGTAGACGAGGAGGCCATGGGAAGCAGCAAGGGTCAAGAGGCCAACAGGCGTGAAAGGAAAGAAAGAATTGAAGCCGTGCTGCCACTTGTCATATTTACACACAACGTTAGAGGAATGGGGAGGGGAGGGGGGAGGAAGGTGGGTGGTGCTGGTGGTGTGTGGTTTGTGTGTGTATGCGAGGAAGAGGGAGGGTGTGGGGGGTGCCACAGCTGCAGGCCAACAGTTGATCCTGTCCCGGGAAACAGGATCAACCAGGTCAGGGCAAGGAGGGGGGTGCAAAAGGTCGTGACCCTCGGGGGTTAAGGAACAGACTTCACAAAGAGGTACATCTTCAAAAGCAAAGTCCCCACTGGGGGAACCGGTATAAGGTTGGGAAAATAAACCAATTTGACCTCCTTTCTCAAAGCAGGAGTTTCCCCAGGTGTTTGCTTTAACCTCTTTATTGTTGTCTGACTTAAGGCTGCTCTCATCTATGCTTACTCTCATCCAGGCACTGCAGTAGCATTACTTCAGGGCAAAGTACAGAAGGTTTTTTATTGCTATCTGTTAGTAAGAAAGTGTGGTATTATAGCTTTTTATTTATAAATTCTGCTGTTATGACACTCCAAATGGGGTCATGCGACCCATAAAATGCTAATTACATTGTGTGTGTACGTGTGTGTGTGTGTTTACATAACATGTGAGGTCAAACCATGTGCTCAAAGTTCAAACACTTGTATGAGGAGAGAGTGATCGAACATCTGTGAGCATATTTATCACACCAATCACCATGACAACTCGTGACAAGTGTTAGCTCTGTATGGCCTCCATGTGAATAAACAAAGCACCTAGCAAGAGTTTCTCATTAATACTCAAATCTATGCACAATTGTAGTTGGTGTTTTAACAGTTCATGCGTTCCCATGCAGATAAACCCTTGACCGGGGACGTTAAGTACAGTCATTAAGTTGTTTGTCAGAGAATAAGCATCTGTAACGCCAGGAAATAGTTTTCTGAGGCCTCGTAACTATGAAATGTCTGTTGTGGGACTTCCGAGTCCATGGCCCCTAGTTGAGTCATTGGTGGCCTGGTGTGCAGCACTCACATCCTTTTGGCCTCATGCTGAGGTCAGGAAATCAAAGAGAGAAGCCACAGACAAACAGCCGATTGTCAAGTTTTACACCTTGACCTCAGCTTAAACTTGTGACTCCCTCCTTTATGTTTGCCGCTGCTGCAGCAATCAGAGGAAATCAAGAGGTTACTGGCGGTTCAGCCTTGATAAGAATCTTGAAATGGAGAAGTTCACGGAGGGGAAAGGTTACTGGGAGTTTAAAGAGAGTGCAGTCAGTCATGGGGAGTATTAAATAAAAGGGAAGTCAGGGCTGAGGAACTGCGCTGCGATTTCAAAAGTGCACTGCAGACAAAAAGCCGTCTGTTCACCCACTGGACCTCATATTCAAACCCAGAGCAAGGGAAGTTTAGCTTGAACTCATCTTCACCTTTAGGAAGTCTCACGCTACAGGCTGTTTTTCTCAAGTCAAAAAAATTATCTCCAAATGGACAACTTTCCAGACTGAACATGAGAATTAAGGTTTTGACTGTACAACAAGGTCTATTTTGGGTCCTAAATAAAAGATATATGTTCCATTTTGTAAGGCACCTCCTTGGGCATTCAGTGTACATCTGGTGACCTCCATGTGTCCTCCCTCCTTTCAGTGTCTTTCCTGCCTTTGTTAAGACTCAGCACTGTAGTGAACAGCAGCCAACTCAGAAGCAGAAGTTTCAGGGCAAATACAGGACATCCTCTCGCTCTAATGAACCAGAGTCTTTTATTACACAAAGTGCAGTTTGGCTTTGATGTCCTTTTTTAATAATAATAATCTGTGTTGTGAGGTAAGTCAGAAGGGATGTATGGTCCCACAGTTTCCAAACTGGTTGCTCTTGTTTATGTTAACATGTTCTGTAAAAGTGACTTGCATGAATTTCAACTAAGCTGCACATGACTGTCAAACAGTAATTCAACACATGTATAGTTTAAAATCATTTAGAGAGATACAAATGTGTTTTATAGTGGCACCTGAAAGGCTAGAGCTTCCCCAGATAACCTCTTATAATATGTGATATACGTGCACACATCCCCAATTTGTGCATAAGAGAAAAACACACTTCCCAATAGCAAACTAGAAAAAGAGGAACACATTCATACTAGGTCATGCATTTTAGTACTTTATTTCTGAGATATCAGTGCAAATGAACACCAAAAATGAAAACATAAAAAATGAAATAATGTTTCAGGTCTTCACATGAAAAAATGAAACACCTTTTTTTTTTATATTTGCTGCTACAAATGTATTTCTTAGATGCACAATGCAGATCTATGATTGTACGTCAATCCCCCACTATAGCCCCGAGCTCTTTCACAGAGCTTTTGTTAACCAGTAACAGAAAAGAAAATCACAAAAATATTCAATGCACGTTTATTTTTCACACATTTTAATCAACTTGCTCAACAGTCTGTGGTTATTTAGGGACTGTTCATATTCTAAACGAACCTCTCTCTGTGATAAAAAAGACCTATTTTAAGACTTGACATTTTCCCCCATCACCAGTAGGGATACACAGGTAGTTCCCATGCGTCTGCATGCAACAGGCAGCAGTGAGGAGAGTCAGACATTATTACACAACACAGCGCAGGATAGATTATCATTTACCACATAGAGACACATGCAAAGAACAAACCAACCAAAAAAAGATGGGCATAGCATCCTCTGCCTTTGTATGTACACTTGTATGCATATAATTCATATTTACATATCAGGGCATTAAAAACTAGGGTAATATCTTTTCTTAAACATTACAAAATAGTCATCTTTCATACTGAAAGTACTATTTACACAAATATATTTAACCATTGTGAAAATGTATTAATCGAAGAGACGTACTTCATAGGTATATGTATTAAAAAGATCACAAGACTAAATGGATAAAGCAGTGTGTGAAATTAACTGAAAAGAATACAGTACAATCAAAATAAGGAGCTAGATACCAGATATCCCTCAAGACACCAAAATGTCTTGGTGATTATTGGGGGGCAGGTACACATATCCAGCTGCTGTGAAAACAAAGATGTACCTGTGGTCTTCTCTCAGTTATCATGCAATTCTTTTGACATTTTATGAGTTAAGAGACTGCCACAAAAAATAAAAGATGTTCATAAACCACAACAGTTAAGAAATTATGAAAATAAATCACAAACTGTCAAATTCTCAACAGATAACAATACTGACATTTTTTTATTACATGCCATTAAATTATTCTGAAAAGGACACCTAGGACTCTACTTCGATAGTGCAAACTCTGGATGCTCCTTTATTTGAAATTATAATTAAAAGCCATGTGCTGCACACACAGTTTTTGTGTGCATGAAGAAACGTGGTGTGGGTTTACCCAGGATGGTAAGATTCGTTTCTCAGACACTGCAGCCTTTTAACTGTTGCTCTATAAACCTGTTTACATACAGTTGCTCAACTGTAAGCACCACCACACGCTCTGTTGACCCATCTGCTCAAAACTGCACAAAACCTGCAAACACATCACCCTGAATTTGCACTTTCGAATATTGCCCTTCAAAGTTCAATTCAAATAAAAGCATAATTCAATGAGTTGTGACCATTCGAACCACCATTGATATATTCTTACTCCATTGGTAATTAAACCACGCTGTGAATCTTGAGGAAAAGCAAGACAGAAGCATTCATCATTGAAGGGATCCCCACCGAAGCTATTGCAGTGTGAATATTGTTTTCAAGGTCCTCCTTTGAATGAATTTATCATGTACATTGTTGTAATAGACTGCTGTGTCTGCCCTAGAATGACTTTATTTGGAATCTTATCTAAAATTGATGGGACTTTGTCTATCTGAAAATGTTCTGATGGAGAAAATAAATAAATGTCCACTGAACTGAGCGCTAACATTTTTGGAGTCATCAATAATAAATGTTGCCTGAAATGTTCTTTCTAAATGTTTTATGGCAGGCAACAAAGAGGACATGGAATAGTGATATGTGAACAATTTAGATACAAACAATAAGTGTAAACCAAGACCAAATGGTAAAGGAGGACTTAATTGACTAAATTAAATATGTAGTGCATGCTAATCATTGGTGGGAAAGGTCAAATTTATGACAGTTGTGTAGTTTTGGTTGAATCAATTAGACATTTTGCTAAAATAGACCTGTTTTGTACCATTCCATGACCTCACTATTTAAAATTGAGAAACCAATGCAAATATCCATTTAAGGTTGAACTTGCTCTATTCCACTAAAAAAACATTTTCTCATTCTTTGTTATTTGTCTCATCAAACCAATTTGGCAAGTCATTAAAAAAGGAGAAATAAAAGAGTCAATGAATTTGATTCCATTCTGTATTTTTCTGTAGTTGATACAACTCCTATTCAGATGATTGGCTCAGCCCCTGGCTCTCATGGCTGTGCTTGTCATTGTGGGTCGGTGATTGCGGGGTGGAGCTCAGACTTTGTTCATATGCATGCATGTCACTGATTGGCTCTTCTTTAACTCTGACCACAGACTGGGTTCCCTCTGCCTGATCCCTCACCTCCTTCCTCAGCTGAATGCTGCCCTTCTGCAACATGTAATACAGGATGGGGTTGGAACGTGAGAGTCGTGGAGAGTCCAGGTTTGAGTCACAACCCTCCTCCTCCTCGTTCTCCTGACTACTCCATCGAACAGGGCTCTCAGGCTCCTGTTTGACTAGAGTAGGGGGGTCTCGTTTTTGAGTGACTGGCCATGGAGCGGGGTGGCGGCTCCAGGGGGAGCGGATAGGGCTGTCACCTGCAGGGGGGGTGGGCAGTGGTCGGAGATTACTTGGAAGCCCTGAGTTGAGGGAACCATGGGGGTGCCAGCTGGGTAGGTGGAGGAAGCTGTGGTTATGTGAAGGCTGACTGAGAATGCTGCCATTGGCCTTGCCATTGGCCTGCAGGACCGAGGGACTGGGTGTCCCCCGCGGCTGCTGGGACAGCTCCTTCAGGCAGTTGTCAGAGAGCAGCAGCTGTTTGAGCACATTGAAGCCCCGACTCTCTCTGGTGAGGGTTTCACTTGGTGGGCTCCTGGGTGGAGCCTCCTCTTCCTTCAGACTCCTCTGCTGGTCAGGCTCTTCCTGAACAGCAGATGAGGCAAAAATGTTTGTGTCCCCACTGTCCACTGCTCTCGGAGAGCTGATGTTATTCAAACTATCAGTCCGATCAGAGCAGATGCGTCTCTTCTTGGGACTGGGACTTGGATAGTCCCTCTGTTCCTCTTTAACCTGTCTGGGCTGTGACTCAGCCTGCATAGCAGCACTGGTATAATAGGTAGCAGTCTGTTGTTTAAGCAACTGGCTGAGGAGGCCATATTTTGCTATGACCTCTGCAGGCCGTGGCTCTGTTTTAAAATCCTGCTGAGAATCTGAGAGTGGGCTATTCTTCTCATAGCCACTATGTCTCTTTCTGCAATTGGAGTCCTCAGACATGACCGAGGACTGTCCCACCTCCTCGGTGATCTCCGTTTTGACCTTTATGTCCAAAGGGGGCCCGTTGGAGCTGTCACAGACAATAGAAGCACCAGGGCTCCTCTCATAGCACCCACCTGCCACCTCCACACTTCTCCTGCCACTCCCACTGGGCCTATCTTTGCGGCTGCCTGTAGCAGTAGCCGAGCCTGTTCCTAGAAGGAGCTGCAGCACAGTGCGCCTCTCTAGAAGGTTCTCAATCTGTGATGAAGGAGGAGAAGCTTCCTTCTGACTGAAAGGTGTGCCACTGCCTGAGGGTCCGTCGGAGAGTGGAGTGGTGGTGGTCCTATGGATTGGAGCATTGAGCCTTTCCAATAGGGCAAGGGGCCTGCTGGCATCGAGCTCCTGACCCACCCCTTTACTGGGGGGAATGGGTGGGGAGGAAGATGCTGTGCCACACTGAGCCAGATTCTGTAACAGTTTACTGGCACTGAAGGCAGGCTCTGAAGCCTTCTCAGCAGGGAAGGCTTTAGACTTACACAAATCCAGTGGGCTGGACTGGACATTGGGGGAGGGATAAGAGTAAGGGGATAGTGCGCTGCCAGGGTCACGACTAAGTGAGTACAGTGGCTGAGCTAGGGCTACAGGTCTATCTAAGGGGCTTTTTGTCCTGGTCTCTTCCCAGGGCACCAATCCCTTTGTTTGTCCTCGAGACATGGTGGCCATAGTTATATCAAGTGGCAAATCCTGGTTACCTACGCTTTTATTAACCATCTCATTATTTCTGCGTTCAAGGAGAAGCTGCATAAGTGTGACTTTAGGGTGGGATTTTAGGTCTGGGCTCATTTCAGGCTCCTTGTTCTTGGACACCTTTGATCCTGATGGCTCTGGCTTCCACTTGTTTATTAAAGATTCAGTTAGTTTGTCCAGGGAGGATGTAGAGATAGAGGAGGAGGAACATGAAGAAATAGCAGTGGAAACAGAGGAGACAACAGTAGAGGAAGGTGAAAAGGTGGTGGTGGAGGGTTGAGCAGAAGCTTGAGGAGAGAAGGCAGCTGGGGTGGAGGAAAACACTGTGGTGGAAGAAGAGAGGGTAGAGGTGGAAGAGGAGAAGGAGGAAAAGGAGCAAGAGGGGGTGGTAGTTTTGAGCCCCGTGTCTTGTGTATTGGCCCGGCTTCTTATGGAAAGGTCAATGGGAGAGCAACTTGAGTATGAACTCTCTGCATCACTACTGTCCTTGGTCAGGCTTCTCTCCTGGGTGGAACACTCACTGTCCGATGTGACTGAAGAAGAGCCACTTGGCGGCAGAATGCCACAGCTGTCCTCAAGGTGCCCATTCTTGGTCAGCTGCTTCTGGTTGTTGTGGTTGTTGAGTAGCAGCAGCAACAAGCTGCTGCATGTCTGGGGGGGACGGGTTGGGCGTGAGTCAAAGCTTCGCTTCTCCCTAGGTGTTTGGCTGTGAGTGTGGTTTGGAGCATGTGGGGGAGTGGGTGGGGAGCTTTGGCTATGGCCACGAAGCAAAGAGGGGCTCTGTGGACTGGACAGGGCCGTTCGAGGGAGTGTTGTTGTTATTGTAGTTGTTGTTGTCATTCCATTTTGGGTTGTTAAGGAGCTTAGTGTGTCTGGGGCTGCAGGCAGAGTCCCTCCCACACTAGGTGGCCTTTTGTCCTGGCCATGCTGCTGGTTTGCCATGGCAGCTAGTCTCTCGCTGGCAGATCTTCCAGAGAGCTGGGCTTTAAGCGCATGCTCTCTGGAGTACTGCTGGAGATGGGCTTCACTGGACAGCAGCAGGGCCAGTTGACTGCAGGCCACACTGGGCTTGGGTGAAGGTGCTGGACTTGAACGGATTTTCACCATGTTGGCCACTGCCTTTAGGCGCTCTGCACAGGATACTGATTCAGCAGCTGCAGGAGCAGAGGGAGGCGTGGCACTGTGTGCTGACCGAGGTGATTCTGGGGGTCTGTCCTGACTGTGTCCCCGGCGACTGTAAGGTGTGTTGCTGTGATTCTGAAGTTTACTCTTCCTCATTAGGCCCTTCAAGCGGCTTGAGGCTGTCCCATAAACCGGAAGTGGCTCTTTGTCTGCAGGTGGTGCCTTTGAGGGTGAGGAACACTCACTGGGAGGTTTATTAGAGTGCTGAGACATTGCCACACTCTGAAGCCGTGAGCTGAATGACTGAAGTAGGGAAGCCAACAGGGTGCTCTCCCCAGCATGAGGAGATCCCTCTAGTGCTCCATTTTGCAGGCCTCCCCCTTGGCCATTCAGCTCCATTGGGGGTGAACTCATCCGCTGGTTCCCTGGTTCATTCCAGGCTCCAGAGCGCAGTAGGCGGGCCTTCTTCAGGTGCTGCGAAGAACCTAGTGTGGGCCCATTGGTTCCAGCCTTAGGAGCTGCAGGGCCATGGTTGGGCAGTTGGAAGGGCCCACCCCCCTTGTCACCCTGCTCCTGGTTGCTGTGGGCGGCCTCAGACCTCCCGCTTGCCGTGGCCCCAGGCCCGGCTACCACTGGATGCATCAGTAAACCTTCCAGATAAGTTAGAACAGCTGAATCCTTGTGTGTCTCAGGGCCAGGCTCCTCCCCATGAGTCATGTTCAATACTAGGATCCCCTCGTATGGTTCAGCACTGCTACTGGGAAACAAATGTCCACTAGGTCATCTGGTTGACAGTGGCATGTACTTCCTCAACACCAAAAAGAGGGCAGGCAATTGCACAGTGAGTCTGCAGGGGACTGAAGGATGAACTGGCCGGATGTGATCCCTCTCTGTATTGGGCACAGTCAGCACTGTTGTGAAACAGCAACCATGGTTGGGGGCAATCTGGGGCAGGTGGGCCTCCCAGGCATTGTTATATGCCTTTAAACACCGTAGGATCCCAGAAGGCCCTGCTCCAGGCTTATGTGAGTAGCAAGCGAGGAGTCAGCGGGATTTCACCACAAAGATGTTGACACATTCCGTGGCTGTGGATGTTTGGGATGTCTGTCCTAAGGCCTGGCTGTGGTTCTGTCAGTGGCGCCTTTCAGCTTTGCAGATCTCACATGGGGGACCTATGGGAGTGAGTGAGAGAGAAAAGAGGGAGGAGGGGGGAGGGAGAGTGAGATGGTTGGGTGCAGAAAAAGAGGAGAAAAAGGAGAAACTGTGTGAGAAGCAGGGATTTGCACAGTACTATATCACATTCATTTCACCACCTCGTCTGCCATCTCTGTTACTTAGCAACATTTCAGATTGACTGCACACGGCCCCTTCTCCTCTCTGCACTCTCCTCTTGCAGCCACTGAACAGACGACAAATGTAGATTAGGCCTGATTGGATCCAAATTGAAAATTCAAGCCCACTACCTTGAAAACATTCAGGTCTTGAGCTATAAGCCCCTCACAGCGATGTCTTTCAAAAGTGAAGGGCCTTGTGAGAGCTGTGAATAATTTCTTATGCAGCTTGTCATTTCAGTGGATTATCCCCCCCACCACCTCCTGCTCCTTATGCACTTGAGCAGCATCTCACACGATGCAACCCTCGGTCTACATAAAGTGGGAGCCACCCACCCACATGCACACACGTTGGCATTTAAGCATTCATGCCTCGACACAAGCATGAAAATGTGCATGAAGACATAGATACATATACATGCATATTCTCACACATACATAGAGTACGTGAAAACCGTTCTGGTGGCTTCTCAGTCTCTTCACTGCATCTTTATTAACACCTGGCCAGCTGTGAATCCTTCACAAAGCTTAGCTGTTTTGACCCTGAATTGTTTTTAAATCAGAAGACAAGAGAAAAACATGAACTGACTTGATGTGAGTTGAGTTGTGTTTATGGGTACAGTACAAAGGCAGTGAGACAGCCAGGATATAGCTAACAGACAAGCTGTACTTGACTGTCAAGTGTGCGTGTATTTCGTGTGTGTGTGTGTGTGTGGGTGGTGGGGTGTCGTGTGATGTGTGGTGTGTGTCGTATTAACCCGAGCGGTGGGGGGGTGGCTTACAGGACGCGGTGCACCTGTCAACACAACACCAACGTGCCGTCCGGAGGCAGAAACCCGGTGACACTGGGGGTGAGGCATTTGTGCCAGTTGCCGAGTGACAGTGTCCAGCGGGCCGCTGCCACTTGGGGACGCACGCGCTTCTGCCTCTGAACCGCTGTCAGCGTGGTTTCGATGGATACAGGACACGCACTCCGACAGTCTGGGCCGCATCCCGATAATGGTTAAATTACATACAGAGCCTTCCACCATCGCCTCAGCTGCTGTCCGTGTACTTTTCCCGATGCGTCCTCAACCTGTTGGTGTCTGCTGAGTGGAACCAACATAAAGCAGGTCAAAAAACAGGACAGCAGCCTCTCGATTATGACCGAGGCATGCCAGCACCACGGCAGCTACCAGCCTAAATACTATCACATGAGAGCAGCTAGCAAGGGCCAAAAAGCAACCCAGGGGCAAAAGAAAAAAAAAAGCAGGCTTCCTAATCAGGCTGAAATCCATCCTGTGGCCCAAGGTCCCACAGGCTGTTGTCATGACAGTGGAGGCCGCAACAGGTCGGAACTTTTTAATCCACCTTGAAATGGAGCAGCGGATCCCAGGCAGCTGGTTTAAGTTGATCAGTGCAACAATTAACGGTCCTGAGTAGGCAGTAGGAGAAACAATCCGGCCTTGGCATCTTTACACAACTAAGGTCACGAAGGTTTGTGAGACTCATGGACTGTGCAGCATTA
>NW_023339763.1:22093433-22098092 GCF_004916995.1 Morone saxatilis | reverse complement strand
GTGTGTGTGTGTGTGTATTAAGGGGTGGGGGTGGCTTAAGGATCAGGTGCACCTGTCACACAACACCACTGTCAGGAGGGCAGAACCGGTGACACTGGGGTGAGCATTGTGCCAGTTGCCATGACAGTGTCAGCGGCGCTGCCCTGGGAGACCTCTGCTCTGAACCCTGTCAGCGTGGTTTCCGTGGATACAGGACACCTCCGACAGTCCTGGCCGCATCCCATAAAGGTTAATTAATACAGAGCTTCCACCTCGCCTCAGCTGCTGTCCGTGTCCTTTCCCGATGCCGTCCTCACCTTTGGTGTCCGCTGAGTGGACCAACATAGCAGGTCACACAACAGGACAGCAGCCCTTGATTATGACGAAAGGCCATGGCAACCCACGCAGCTACCAGCCTAAATACTTCACAGAGAGCAGTAGCAAGGGCCAAAAACAACAAGGCAGCAGGCTTCTAATCAGGCTGAAATCCATCCCTGTGGCCAAGGTCCACAGGTTGTCATGACAGTGAGGCCAACAAGGTGGAACTTTTAATGCCACCTTGAAAATGAGCAGGGATTAGGAGCTGGATTTAAGTTGATCAGTGCACAATTAAGTCTGAGTAGCAGTAGGAAAACAATCCGGTTGGCCATTTTAACAACTAGAGGTCCACAGGTTGATGAGACTCATCAGACTGTGCAGCATTATATAGAATAGAATCATTTAACTGCGATTGGCCCATCAGCGTCAATTACAGTTCAAGGCCATTTTTAAGCTGTTGACCTAAATCTGACAACAATAAAAGCCAACCTGGTCATACTAGGCCATCTGACGTCTGCTGTCATGCTAATCTTAGATGCTCAGGATTAGGGCTATTTTCCCACCAGTGAGCTTAGCGCAATTATAATAGAATGCTCCATAACACCACGTTTGATCAGCACATTAAGCACGTACATGTTTACCGTCAACATGGCAAAGTAACTAATATACTGTGATACAGCCCCCCCAGTTCGTGAGAGAAAAAATGTAAATAGGAAAGAAACACTGACACGGCTTCAACATGGGAAATTCTGTTAATCTCTCTGCTGCTGGCAGTGAACCTTTGGAATTACAGTTGACCTTGTCTATGTTTTTGCCCAAAGAAACTTCAATATAGAGCAGACAAGGCTGCACAGGAACACTAACACTGCACTATATTAGTTTATATACAACACAGCTTCTGCATTCACTGTCTGACATTAAGTACGAATAACTCTTTAAACAAAGTGGGGACCTTCAGGCTCTTGAGACATGTGATGACAGAGCCGGTGTTAAAAAGCCCTGCTACAGCAAGGGCAAGAAAAAATATGTTCTCCTCAGTGACAGAGCTCTGTTAACAAATAAATGACCTTAATATGGGGAGAGCTGTCCTCTATACTGAGCCCCTAAAGCAAACAGCCCTCCTCCTTTCCTCTCTCAGAATGTGTGATGTGTGCATTACTATTACATTATCTCCCCTGGTGTTTACATTGAAAATGACCTTACACATCTGTTAACATGTCATCTCATTGGTGGTGGCACCCAAAAAGCCTGACCTCCACCCCCCTCCCCCACTGTGGGACACCACAGCACCAATGAGCTGCTCTACGGTTTCTGTGGTGATTATCCATTATCCTTGACAATGTCAGCCAATGACAGAGCAGGCACCATTCTAAAGTGATTTTTACCCCTACAGTCGGCCACGTACATGTGAGAGGGAGGGCAAGGGATGGGGAGGGGTGAAAGCTTCATCATCCCCTGGCTGGTTGGCTCTTCATCTATTTCTCTCTCACTGTTTCGTTCCTCTAGTACTTTAAAAAGACACCAGGAACAGGAAAGGTCACTGCACTCTCAGCCACTTTCTCTAAGATATGTGGAATTACCCATGGCTGACATAAAAATGTGCCGATGCAGATGTCACGGATTAGATCTCAAAATGTGACTTTCATTCCCTCCACTGACCTCGAGATTACACCCACTCCACCGCCGACTGACACACAGGCATGAACACTCTTGCTGCTAATACAGCCTTTCCTTAATCTTAAAAAAGTGAGTTCCTAAATGACCTTCATCGTCAGGAATGGTAATCCATTTAAGCCATTTAAAATGTATGAGACCAAACAAAAGAATTAAAAAGGGGAAGAGCCAAAGGAGCGGCAGTTAAAGTCAAGGTCATTCATGCCACCAAGGCTTTTCCACTTGATGCAACAGCTGGTGTCCATGCAAAGCTCTGGGCGTTAATAAAAAGTGACAATGCTGCCCGAGCGGTGTGTATTACTAATGTCTGACACCAGCCTGGCAGATGTGTTCTCCCTGCATTTAAGGGGAGTCAAGGTTAAAGGAATTTAAAAGGAGAGGCGATGCCTAAACACTATTATATCATGTAATCTGCAGCCCAGCTCTGCTGCACATACTCAACGGGGTAGCTCACTTACACATGCGGCGTGACCGCTATTTGTAAATTCAATATGGCCTGACATGATTAAATAAGACAAAACATAAGCAACCTGACCAAACGCAGTTGTACCAAGCCTGCCACAAGTGAACGAGTTCACCAGAGGAAAGTTGAATTAAAAGCTCCTGTTCACCTTGAGAGAGGTAAACAAGAGAATAACATGCTACTGAACAGCAGGAGAGCCAGAGCAAGAAGATGTTTTTGCAGATAAGTCAATCAGGACAAAATAACACTGAAATGCAATACAGACACATGCATGCCTACACAATGAGAACTAGGGCACTCTGACCCACTTCTTAGGATGCATTGACCAAACAAGTCATGCATAGCACACATGCCTCCATGTGCGCACACAGAAACCCGTGGATGTACCACACATAAAGGAAATGTGATACATAAATGCTGAAAAGTCAGACCTCTTGTGTTAAGTAGCACAGGCGATCCACTGGGGAAAAAAAAAACATCCTACTCAGAGCACTTGAATGTGAGGAACAGTGTGTGATGACTGAATGCTAACATTTCAGACTTGGACAAAATGGGACCGGAGTGTTAAAGTTCTTGGCCTGCATCTGGCCTTGGATGAGGCGCGTGGGGGCGGATTTTAACTTCATCTGTACTCATCAGTACAAAGAGTTCTTGGGGTTGAGAGAGAGCATAGAGGAATTCATGCACACTGATGAGTCATCTAAGCGGTTCAGAGCCCAGCTGACTGGCGGAGGACCCAGCCAAACTAGCCAGTGAAATGATGATATCACTGCACTGTATCACAGGACCAGACAGTCTTCCCCCTTTACCTTACATGCCCAGGCTTGCATGGATGTGCTTACAAAAATGTTTGTGTCCATAGTAAATATTTGTGTGCCATTTGAAAGACCCACCCAAGGGCCATTTCCTGAGTGGCTGAAAATTACTGCATCAATTAAACACACACACAGATTCCTTCTTAATGAGCCGTAGCTGCCATCAATCTATACCTGATTCATTTCTATTGGGCTCCGAGGTAATCTTCTGCTTACATCGTCTGTCCAAAATGGTGCTCATTTCCCTCCCGAAACAACACACATTTTCCATTTGTAAACACTGGGGCTGGAAATAGGAACAGCTGATTGCCCCATGGCCAGCACGCCAAAAGGCAGAGCTAGGCTCTTGAAACAGACTGCGGTGGTGATGTCTGAGGGAAATGGGCCACTTTGCAATTGAGATCAAATGTCCCACTGTCAGGCTGCCCTGAAAGCTGGTTAAAACCAGCTAAAAAACCTTGGCCTTTAATGAATCATTTCCATAATATCCTTGGCATCAGCCCTAAGAAGGATATTGCCGTGAGTCAGCAAGATGTCTGCCTTTATTGGGTTAAAACTGTACTGTTTTTTTTTTTCTTTTTACTGTGAGTAATTTGGAATGGTTTGGAGTAATATGGTGTGTGACAGAGGTCTAAGTGACAGAAAAAAGAAGAGGACATATCTCTGCTATGGTTTTGCCTTTCATAATGCTCCCATTGACCTACTTTCTAGTTTTTAAATCATCCTAATGCTCTGAGTGAGATTGGAGAACGATATTACAGGGTACAATGGGTTGTGAAGGGACATTGCATTAGAATCATCAAAAACACAATTTGTTTTTTTCTCCACTTTTAGTAAGTAAGTAAGTAAGAATACAGTCCTAATCAAAGTTACACAATTTCATACATCTTTTAAATCAATTGGATACATTTAACCCAATAAAGTATAAAACAATTATGTGTAACCTTTTCTGAAAAGAAATCTCCCAAGCAGCACAAATCCAGTTGGCAGGGCAGAGCTGAGTACATGCCAATGAACAGGAGACTTCAATAAGATTAGTCCTACACCTGGCCCTGATGCCCGACCCAGTGCTCACAGAGCAATAGCCGGTGCAACCAACAAAAACAGATTCATTTTAAATATTTCTGACAGTATTAGAATCTAAATTAGCAACCAGGTTAATAACTAAAACCACTTTTAAATACAAGTTTACAACTTGGCAAAGCAGGTGAGGGTGTTCACCTGTAAACTGAACTTGTAATTCTAAATTCCCTTACTACACCTAAATATATAACCGACATGATGCAGCAACAAGGTGCAGACGGCAAAAGCAAGACAAATGAAGTACACTGACAATTACGATGATGAAGCCCCATTAGGAGCAACAGTGGTAGGGAAACTAAATGAGTATCTGCCGCCCCCCCCCCCCGG
>NW_023339763.1:22090222-22093333 GCF_004916995.1 Morone saxatilis | reverse complement strand
CCCCGGACTTGACTAAAGATGACGAGTCAGTAAACTCAACTAAACCTCAGACAGTTATTCCCTGAGTAAACAATGGAAAAAATGGGAGAGAACCTGTTACTGCAAACAGACTGTGGAAACATGTCTATCTGCTCTGATTTGTCAAAAATACAATGCTTTACATCCGCCATAAAACTTTTACAATGCACTACCTCACTTTTGAAACATTTTACTGGATATCAGCTTGAGCATGAGTCAACCCTACTGCTGACTACACAGTATTTGAAATCCATAAATACAAAAACATTGTAATATAGAATCCTAAAATAAGACAAGTAAAAAGCTTCATTTAAAGTCTGCATCGCAATAATCAATGTGGCATGATACAAGGAGGTTCTTGGCCATTTCCATCTTTACAAGACAGAGGGATAATTGACCCCAAAATTACTTGTTGGGATTCTAAATTGGACTTCAAAAATACTGCCAGTATAAAGGACTGTTTTCCAGGCTTGGGACACCCAGAGTTAGATGTGTGTTTTAAAATAAAGTTTGTGTAAGAACATATCTAATTAGGCACAATGGGATAAAATACAGTTTCCTACAAGGATTAAACACAGCAGGAAGTTAAGGTGTAAAATTTCCAACAAACTCTCTCTCTTTACATGCTATAAGTCCTTTTCTTGATGTGTGCCAAGATCACCTTGATCTCCAGGAGATAAATCCATATCTTATAGACACTGGGACAAAACACACTTTATTTAGCTTGACCTCCTCCTTCTGTTTAAGACCTCACCTCACTATTAATTCTTAAAGCTAACACACAGTGGTCTGTACTACTGACTAAATAGAGCATGGCTACTTCAATAGAAAAGATATATGAGGCCCTCTCTTCTCTGTCTATCCAGTGTTTGTGGAGGAGCTGCCTCGGTCAGGAACTCATTATTACAAACATTTACAAAATATCACCTAAGAAATGTGTCAGATTTATTCTAGTACTTTACATTACTACCTCCCTAGAAAGTCTATACCAGCCCTCAAGGACCCCACCAGAAAAATGGGGAATATTTTAATTTCACTGCTATTTAATTTACAAAAAGTTAGCCCGATGAGAGAATGCATAAGAATGACTGTTCTGTTAATAGGTTTCCCAATGTGTATACATACTGATTAGACGTGGATTCCTGAGACTGCATATTATCAAATACAGGTCTGCGTCCTGATGTGTATCAATTTGGGGGTCCTTGATACCAAAAAGGTTGAGAACCACTAGTCTACACCTACCATATTTGATTGGGTCGAGAATTTGGAAAGGAATATACTTGAATGGATATTTTAAATGGATTTGGGCAACACAATGCATGTGACAATGGTCGGATATATGGTTCATGGGGAATATTTATCTCAGTAGGGTATATGTTAGAAGGTTAGGATGATAACCACCTAATTATGCTGAAACAATAAACTTGCTTCTGGATCTCACTTGAATCCTTTTAAAAACAGATGAAAGATAAGACTGTGCTTAATCAACTTTCAGTGGTCACATTCTGTCAGTGAATGGAGGGTTCGTGGTGTGGGCCAGGCTGGGAACAAGCACTGAATATAAAAATCTTCGCAGTGGCCACTGACTATTCACAGCACAGTGCATCAGTGTAATTGGCTTTGAATTAAAATGTCACATGTTCTGGGCTGAAAAAAAAAGTCTTTCTTTACATATGCGGTTTAAGCACCAGTGACAAAAGCAGAGAGACCGTTGAACAAATCCAACTCAGTGAGTCTCAATTCTGGCAGTCGTTGCTCAAACTGCTGCTGGTTTTCTATCTAAGCAGAGGTTAATTGCAATTAATTGCCTTCAACTGGCAGCCCAGGTGCAATCAGCCCCTGATTGAGTGGCTAGAATGAAAACCAGCAAGGATTTGGAGCCTGAAGACAAGAACTGAACCCATCTTTTTTTTAAATGAACAGTGTGTTAATAGAAATTACAAACCAGCAAAAAGATTAATTGAATTTGGCAGAGTTATTTGTTGCTTTGAAATTGATCAGGTTGCCTCTACTGTAACCAAGAGAAACTCCCTAACTGTCAGCCTAAATGCAGACAAGCACGGGGGCCAAGGCTTGCAGGAAATGAGTCTGTCTTCCCTCAGTCGGCCATTGACTATTAAATCAGACAGAGAGAGATAGACAAGGCCAGCACCCGACTGCAACCAGCCTATTATTTTGCTGTAATGAAGGAGATGGAGAGGACAGAGAAAACTACCCAGTGGTAAACGTAGTAAAAAGTTCTCAACAGAGAAAGAGAAAAAAAACCACACTAAGCCAAATGCTAACACACCTATTCTGCTGTGGTTGGGAGGTGAACGCAGACACACATCATGCTCCCGTACCTTGTCATCCTTAGCTGTGGAGGCTGATACAGGTAAAGTGCAGTAATCAATTTGCTCTACTGGCAGGAGCGCTCCTTTGGAATACTAATCAGGTCTCAGCCCTCCCCTCTTCCCTCGTTCTCGCCACCCCTCTGTCTTTCTCCTTCCTCGTTCACCTTTCTCATGACTTGACACCCCCCCAGTGCCCCAGACCTGACCAAATGCTAAAGGAGGGCGAACTGTCTTCTGCACAGATAACTGCTGCCACTAATCAAGCCTACGTGCACCGGGGCGTGGGATTAAAAGAGCTTGCACAGCTTGACTCAGGCACTGAATGGTGTTAGCACACACACACACACATATATACACGCACAAGCAAACACACATACACACACGAGGTCAAAATAAAAACCTATAGGGAAGCCAGCAGCATCTCGTCCCAGAAACACAACACATACACACACACACACAAAGCCTCAGACGAGCAAACAACACAACAAGGTCAACTTAAAAGCTGATGTTAGGTGAACATTCTCAGGCTATAAAAGAACACACACAAGAAGATTAGATCTAAATTTACTCCGCCAGTCAAAACAGGACTCGGTGGTGAGCCACCCATCTCTATCTCTCAGAACACATGTCACGCAGTGAGCTGCAGTGTTGTGCGCATCTAAAGCGAAAAAGAGGAACAAACTCGACTGTGAATTGACAGGGCCTTAATTCCCGTTCATTTTTCATTTGGAGAGATGGCTTAAGGGGGGGGGGGGTCTAT
>NW_023339763.1:22086816-22090122 GCF_004916995.1 Morone saxatilis | reverse complement strand
TTACTACTACTACTACTACTATCCTAACATCTAAAAAAACCTAAAAAAAGAGAAAAATCTCAATATATCACCTTGCGTACAGTATTGCGATATACCACAATATATTGAATCGTAACCCCTGTATCGTGATCGTATCATATTGCCAGATTCCTGCTAATACACAGCCCTACGCTATCTCAGTAGGATTCATAATTTGGCATCCTGGGGCTCTTTCAAAAGAAGTGAAATGTGACTGCTGGTCAATCCAAAGTCATCTTATTCACATGTTGTGTGTTCTTAGCGGGCGTGCTAAGGTTAGCCATGGGTACACATACATTTAGGGATCATCTAGTCTTATATACAGTTGGAGGGTGTGTGAACTGCAGTAAATCCCTCTATTGTATGGCTACTGGCTTGTTAAACCACAATGTTTTTAATTTCTACATGCGTTTAATACACAAGATGTGATGTGTGGGTGTGGAAAAAGTTGTCTGGTGCAACTCAAGTATACTAATGAGTAATGTAACATTACTTTTATTACAGAATAATTAGTCAATTATGGTAATTACTTTATCAGGGAGTAATATGTTATGAGTAATTGATTACAGCTTTCAAATAAATTGCTCAACGCTGTTTACTAGTATTGGCATATGTATTAAATAGTGTAAAGAAATAGTGCAAAGTTGTTATTTTGATTATTTTTAATTGTTAGAAAAAAGAGTTGATTTCTGAATTAATAAAATAAGTAAATACATTACATTATATATGTATTTTACTGTGACTCCACTGGGACCCTAGAATAGTCCTTTTACAATGCACCACACACTGCCTTTGGTTACTCTGACGTGCTGCAGAGAAACATTTTCAGGAACTACTGTAACAAAAAAAAAAATCCAATCATACTCCTATACTTAGTTGGGAACAATGTAATAGGACAAGGAATACTGTGATACTGAATGAGACAAGAGATACTATAACGTTCATTAAGGTCGCTTTTAAGTCCCACAGACATTACAAGTCCCTATGGGGATACTCCAGTAATTTCTGTTTGGCTGTATCACAGCGCGACTCCACCCATCTCTGTGATTGTTATTATAATGACTCAGTGTTTTGTCGGCCAGTTCTTGCTCCGTTCTTCCAGCACTGAAAGTACCTAAAGTGTTCCCAAAGTCTAAAGATTGTAATCTGTGATGTCATATTGATGCATAGCCTGAAGCGGCTCCATTAGCGGCCTGACTGACTTTGTGGACTCATACAATGTCTGCCTGTACTTTTACATCTACAAGGAAATTTAGATGATAGTAGGGCTATTAGTTCTGTTCCAGAAAACATAGCCTTATCTTTGCCCAAAAATCATCCCAATTACTTTCACCTTGTACTTCTTTTCCAATCCATTGTATGTTGGAATAAAATCAGAGATGATGAGGTATTTCTCATTTCTGGCTCAGGATAATAAAACCTGTATCAGTACAGCAAGGCTAAATTTCAGCCGTGTAAAATAATAATTGGATTATGTTAATAATGTGATACTTTATTGAGGGATATGAGGGAACCCCCCTCCTCTCACTTTTCCTGTCACAGGGAGGTCAGAGGTCAGGGTCAGCCACATATCTGAGCCCCTGGCCTAGAGCTGCTTGGGTTTCTCTTCAGTGCAGAATACAGTATGCTGCCAATAACAGGGACTTGAACTGAGGTCTATAAACTCACTACACCGCTCGGATGCCTTGAGTGCAACCCTGGTATGAACAGCTGTGTGCTGTCATAGGACAAGACATCGCTCTCACTGTGCACTCACAATATAATGGGCACTGCAAGCCGATACCTGATTGACTGATGAACACATGACTACAATGTAAACAAAAAGTGGTTGAGCAAGTCAGTCCATGGATATCGTATACTACCCCCCAACCCCCTGCCCCAAACACACACACACGCACACAGAAAATAAGTAAGAAAGACCAGTGCTAATCTTCGTATATGTATAATTTATCATTATCTATCATTATCATCAATCCAAAATATATAATAGTATTACAATTGATATATTACACAAATCTTTTTTACTTATGTTTTTTGTCATAAAAGCGCAGGAGTTGCTAATAGCATTAGGCCATATTCAGACCAAATCAGCCATTGTGACAAAAACGCTAGTCTTCCCATTATTTGAGTGGAAAAATAATTAACTTTTGGAGAAACGCCACTTACGCCACACTGCCAGTCGAACTGCTCCACTGTCAGTCTTAAACATCACTGAAACCGGCTCTCCCAGGTGTGTCCTCACTTGGTTTATTTCGTGTACCCAGCTTTGACGTCTCTGTCTGGCAGTCTATGCAGCAAAAGAGCAATACCAAAAGCTTCCTTTGGCTTGTGTCCATTTGCTTCAGAGAGAGAGAGAGACAGCGACAGCACGGTCGAGCGAACTAGAGAGTGAATGAGTAGAGGGAGTGCCGACAGTGAGAAAGCCAGTGAATCAGAGAAATAAAACATTCTTCTGTTTTTTTATTTTTTTTATTGTTTCATAAGAAAAAACAAACACACCTACACACTGCCGCACAACCCTGCGCTTATCGCTGCGCCCCCCAATTAGGTCTGAATACGGCCTTACCGATGGCTCTGTTTTAAGTGTGAGTAAGCCATGACAGTATGACAGTGAGCCAGCATGCATAATACTAGGACCCTGTCTCTGAAACAGCTACATTCATTTTATTATTTATACGTGCACTTTTCCCACTGTGACGTGTCCAAATATGCTCTGTTTAAATTGTCACTAGTCTTCAGTCCCCGACTTCCCCCCCAAGATTATTTCTGACTGGAGAACACCAGTGTTCAGATGAGCACTTCAGTAACCCACTGGGTATACAGGATGACATAGCCTTGACATAATCAAAATGCTGAGTAATTGTACCAAGATGTTTATACTCACACTGCAGCGATTTAGCTGCTGCTGCTAATCAGTGTGACTTGTGTGACAATAATTAAAAACAGTTACAAACCTTAAACGCCTGGACCTGTGGCTACGACTCCTTCTATCTGAAACCACCTGCTGTAAGCGAACTATAGTGCATTCACTATAGTTCGCTTACACAGCACTGTGCACTCTTTGCGGGGAAGGCTGATCGGTCAAAAAGGGTGAAATTCACTTAAGCTACAAACACACTTTAGTCTCACACCTCAGCTGAAGAGCATGTGGAAGTGACTGCCATTGGTTCGCTGTCCCTTTAAATAACTTTAAGACCTTTTTTCTCTTCTCTACCTCCCTCCCCCGAGGTTTATCACTGTGACTCTTCTCCCTTCCATCTTTCCCCCTCACTCTCTCACACACACACA
>NW_023339763.1:22085288-22086750 GCF_004916995.1 Morone saxatilis | reverse complement strand
ACACACACACACACAGCCTGTATGTGTGGCTGGCAACTACAAAGCAGTTAGCCAAGCATCTCTTGGCTCTGTGCAGAGAGAATAAGACACTCTCATTACTGCCCTTAAAAAGCTCTTGCCCTAACAAAATCCACTGTAGACCCAGACACCGGTGCAGAAAGTCACAGGAAAGATTCGATGAGTTAGAGGCTACTTTTCCCCTTACAACTCTATTCTGTGTGTGTGTGTGTGTGTGTACATGTCTGTGGTTGATGGTTTCTGCCCCCCCTTCCCCTTTCCTGTTCCTCTTTAATGTCACAGGGCTGGCTCATATGACCTTGAGCAGCAGCGTTGGCACGGCAAGAGCGAGAGCTGCCTCGCCTGCGGGTGCCCTTGAACTGGATCTGCAAGACAAAAAAAAAAAAACCCTTCACGCGGCCTGATAGACATCTCAGCCCTCCTCCCACCCCCCACCTATCCTCCCCCTTTCTCCTCAGCTCTTTTATTCAATCTACGCCACTCCTTATCTGTTCCCCCTGGTGGGAAGAGATTTATCAGGATGCTGTATCTTTAACCTCTCTATCAGACTGAGATAGAAACAGAATTTCAAAATGTCTGACCGGCCTTGGCGAGAGGTGATACTGTTTTGTGTCCACCTAAAAGGACGTGAGGATGTAAGCAAACTTTGAAAGGGCCAAGTTGTGATGGCAGACAACTGCGTCAGAGCATCTCCCAGAACTGCAGCTCTTGTGGGGTGTTTCCCTCGGTTCTGCAGAGGCAGTACCCTATCAAAAGTGCTCCAAGGAAGGAAAAGCGTGGAACCGGAGAAGGTCCATGGGGCCAAGGCTCATTAATTGTAAACTGGGGATGAAAGGCTGGCCCCGTATGGATCCGATGCTACGAGTACGAACTACTGTACTCAAGACTGCTGAAACAGTTAAATGCCTGGTTCTGATTAGAAGAGTGTCAGAACACACAAGTGCAGAGCAGTTTGTTGGTATCGGGGCTGTATAGTCCTGAATTTTGGGCAGAATAGGACAAACAATTACCAACTTTTTGTGGTATATCGAGAAAAGTAATATAACTAGTAAGTTTAACTAATTATCTGTTGGCAGGGAGTGAGAATAGACGTAATGTAATAGTGGACATAGATAATTAATGTATTTTGAGTTACTACCCAACACGCTGATGAAGTCATATTTTATGGCTAGGTAGTTTGTGATATGGTGTTAAATCTAAAATCTGCACTTCCCTTTATTCGTCTTTTATTCTAGACTTGTTGAACCAAAATGCAACAGTTTACAACCCTCCAACATGACAGCCAAAAAACTGTTACACATTCTGGAGTGTGTAATCGTAAGAATGTGTAAGAATAGATGCTTTAGGTGATATAACTGTTCACAATCTCCAAACCTCCAATGATAAAGAATTCATCCATTTACTGAAAGCCTGCTACTAGAAGCGATTAACTTCTTTGTAACAC
>NW_023339763.1:22081031-22085263 GCF_004916995.1 Morone saxatilis | reverse complement strand
AACACAGCGCTCTTTAGAACAGAATGCTACTGTACGTAAGTACTTACTGACTGTTTTCCTAATTATCACCACAGAGTTAGCGAAGATATACATAGCTCTGTTTTCTTCAGTCAGTGATATCTTTCCCTGAGCAGGCTGACATGAATCAAGGGACTTTACTTTTCACTGTAAAGCTCGGTTGCAGATCAGAAGACTTTCTGTGTTTTCATTGTATGACTTAAAGCAGCCCTGTGCGCTGCAGCTGCACAACTCAGTCACCATTTTATCAAAGGCGCAATAATGAAACGCTTCCTTGCGACATCTAAATTTAGAACGCAATGAAAGTGGTGTCAAAAAACAAACAAACACAAAATAGATAATCCATTTGTGACCCATTTCTGTCCCTGTGTGAGCTCCATTGTTTGGAATAATAATAATAAAAAAAATTCTCTCCCCAGGCACATACATATCTACAAAGCCCCCATTGCTGACAAAGGGCTCGTCACTGTGGGACCATGAGGAAATTAGGACTCCTGAGCAAGAGGCTTGTACAACAACCAACACACCCCTTAAAAAAAAAATAAGAAAAGAGCTGTCGCTTGTTATACCACCGGTGTGATCCCACTTCTAATTTTGAGATTCCCACCCCTACGTGTGCATCGAAGTGTGTGAAGCCGAGAGCATTAGTGCTGCCTCTGTGATCGCACAGGAAGGACATTGTCACCATGTGTGTTTTTAATAGGATAGGAAAATAAACCTGTTTTCTGGTCAGCAATTACCCATTCTTCTGGCTCTGTGTAAATTAGGAAAAGCTGCAGAAAAGAGGCTTTGAAGGCCAGAAGAAGGAGGGGAGGACATAGACGGGATCTCAAATTAAGTCCTGGTTCATTTGTGACTTACACTGCAGCTCTGTCAATTCCCCTCACCCCTGTATGAACTGAACCGGAGCCGCGCGATGCTCCTCAATGTTTCGGCTCTTCATTCCATGTGATGGTGTGTTATCAAATGTGTTTGCTGGCTTTGTGTTTTCTAGAGTGGTTATGCTGCTGGCAGAGAGGAAATCAAACACCTCTCTCTCACAGCAAACCACAGAACACGCTCTGAACCACAGTGCTGACTGTCAGGAGAGCTCAGACGAAACACAGGATTATGACTACAGTCAAGTGGCGTGGAGGATCATTTCACCATTTGGCTTTCCGAAGAAGGAGTTTCAAAAAGACTTAATCTTTTAGAAGAAAAAGGGTTTCCATCACACCCCAAATAAGGGCATTGCTCAAAGGCTGATGGTAACTGTATGGATGTGGTGGATGTGATGTATGTCGGTTGTACAGTGTTTGGATGAAGGTTGTTCATAAAAGTGAATGCAGAGTGCATAGAGAGGCCTCACGGGCAGGTGATGTGCGGCTGTGATGCCACCTGACATTTTCCTCAGAGGTGTTTCAGGCAACAAATAGCAGGTCTGTCTGCTGTCAGCCTGTAGGCCACCTGGGGGGTCAGGCCTGACACTCTGCGCCGTGACAGCGCAAGCACCAACCACCCCCCCGCCCCACCATCCTCCTCCTCTCAGTCCAGGGCCAGGCCCGAGCCCCAGAATGCACCCGGAGCCGTCACAGCCGATGAGGAGTGACGCCGCTGAGAAGGGAGAGAAATCCCTCTCTCCTTAAGGTGCAATGAAAGGTCAGGAGCCCGGTATCACTGGGAGAATTACTCACCGCGCTGCCTACCTTGACATCAACAGAGAGCCGACCGGCGGGGAGCGAGCGAGAATGAGACGAGGGGAGAGAACAGGTGGAGGGCTGGAGAGCTGTGGCAGATAGGTGGTGAGGGAGTAATGAGTCGGAGGGGGGAGAACAGGATGACAGGGTCAGGGGGAGGTGGAGAGGCAGGTTGAGGTAATGGGCTATAGGGAGTGTGTATGTGTGTCCTGGCGTTTGAAATCCCAGTGTGTGTGTGCGCTCTGGTTGGAGGGGAGACAAGGGGGGGGGGGGTCGTTGAAGACGTCTTGCCCTTGCAGCACTTCATCACATTCAGTTTTTTATCCACGCTTCCTGAACTTCCACTGCCTTTTCCGCTCCAGTTGGCTCTCAGCGGACAATGCGATCAGAGTGTCCCTTCATGTGCATTATGCAAGCATGTTCCGGTCTATAGTTAAGATGTCAATGGTGCGTGCACCTCCCCAAGGTCAACACCCTAATGAGAAATCTCCAGGGACAACAGTAATTATCAAATAACTAAATGCAAAGCCAGCCAAAGTGCGATAATTATTCCTGAGCCCACCGTTGCTAAAATGTTTGATTGCATCTTTTCCTTTGGTTTGAAAGAGACTTCTTCCAAAACGTCTTCAAGTCTGAGACAATGTCAGATACTGGAAGCTTGTCAGTCGTTGTCAGGGCCTGCCACATTTGAATTCCTGGACCATCTGCTACTTCATACATCCTCTCTAATAGCTTTCTTTTTCCATCAGGCCTGTCTCACTATCTGACATTATGTAGTTATGCACAAGACATTTACTCAATATTCAACAAAGCGCACACTATTTGACTGCACGGCTGTGTGGCATTCTCTCAACCTGCCTGCACATAACAAGAATTTAAGCACACCAGCACTCGGTATTTGACTGCTCCAGAGTTTGAACAGTGTGCAGGAGAGCTGAGCAGAGGATTGAGATTGATCAGCAGTGAGACAGTGACTGTGCCGCTCGCTGAGTGTTTCTGATTTTTTAAGGTCACCCTCACTAGAACCAAAAGGGCACATCAATTTTAGAGCCCTCATGAGGAGGCACCGCGTCTCCTCCTCGATCACTCAGCCCCCTGTGGAGAAATGACATCTGAAGGTGCACTTGATTTGTGCGAAACCCGGTACCGTGCATGATCAAAATAAAACATAAACAGACACAACCTGGGTAAACAGATGGATGGCACCTCAACATGTGGCGGTAGACAGCTTCAGAGAACATGTAACAACTGGAAGGCGACTGATTAGCAACTTGGCAGTTGTCAAAAACAATATGGTGCTCTGTAAATCGTACCTACTGTGTCCATAATGTAATATTTGTACAGTACCAGAAAACTGAGCAAGTGTGTGTTAAAGTAGCAACAAGAGGCATAGCTGAACAGTTGAACTTTTTTCTTTGCCCAATACTACATGTACGAGTTTAGAGCAACAAGCGGTCGGAAGCACAAACATGGATTTACAAAAAGAAAAAGGAAGCAAAACATGCTTAACAGCCCATGAATTGGGAACAAACACTCTCCAGTAGCAAATTGGAACGGAAGTGAAATGTATAATTACATAAAGTGTATTTGGCCTAGACATGATTCCCCCCCCCCCCCCCTCCTTAAAAAACAAAAAGGTCAAACAGAGTGTGAAGCTGCTCGACATCCACATCCAGTAAAGCACTTTTGGAAAGCAGTGCAAGGACAAAAACAATGAGGCGTTCATCCCCGAGACAGCTTCAGGGAACAGCAGTGAGTGGGAGGAGAGTGAAAAGATAACATCACAAAAAAAAACACAGACAAGGAGAGGGAGAACGAGGGAGGAGAGGAGGAGGAGAAGGAGAGTCATCAGAGATCAGGGTGACCCTGCGCCACTCAGGAACATGTTCTGCCTATAAGCTAAAGGAGAAGCCTGAAGTTTGCCACTGAGTAATCTCTCCGCTGTCAACATCCTGGAGACTCGGCCTTGACAGTGACCATGTTCCTGCAGCAGGGCCACGCCGCTCTCAAAACTCGGCCTGACATAGTTGAAGCATGTTTTGGCGAAATGTTTGGCCAAGTGTCTGTGAGCAGAATATACACCTGCTCTGAACTCATACAGTAAGAGGTTATTAGAGACAATACATGGCTGAAGAATTCTCAAAACTAACTTCACAGAGGGGGAATATTTTTCACCAGGGTGCCAAAGCAGAGGGGGGAGTGACGAAGCACACTCACAGCAGATGGTGTCTTGCTTTTGATATATGTAAGTTTTAATGGAGCCTACCTACCATCAAAGCAAAACAAACTCCTTACTTAAATGGAGTGAGCCTGATCAAGATGTGCATTAGTCTGTAGCAAAGAGGACAGAGCTGTCTGTGGTCACAGAGACTTAAAAAATGTTAACTATTAGGCAGCAGTTCATCTTGTCCTCGATACATCCAGAGTAACACTTTACCAAACAATAAAACCTCAGCTGGATGGGACAAAAGCCTGATAACAGGGACTGAGACATCTTCATAGGCAAGAGTACAACATTTACATTTCCAGTGTGTAACA
>NW_023339763.1:22056978-22080931 GCF_004916995.1 Morone saxatilis | reverse complement strand
CTTCTTCATGCACAAGCCCCGTGCCATTTCAGGAATGGGGATTGGGGGGATTGGGGGGGTTGGGTATGCTTTATGGAATACACCTGTGTGATGAGGCAGCCATCCACTCCAGAGGTGTTGTTTACGTACAAGGAAATTCCAGACTGTTTTTCCTCCACGCTCTGCTCTGAGCCATTGGCACAGAGTGACCTGTAGCTTCAAAACAAATATCCCAGCCTCTGTTCCAAGGATGAGCGTCGGCTCGTTGGCCAATCAAGGTTCTCTAAATGAGAGAGGGGGTGGCCTCAGAGCCTGTATTTTGAAAGGTTGATGATGACCTGCTGGGCCCGAATGAAGACCTCTGATTTTGCAAAGAAAACACCATGGTCTATAGTCCAAAGTCCAGCTTTGCACTGTCAGACTGAGCGTAGTCTACTGTAAAAGCACAAAGGAGGGTTTTATCAGCATGCAAATATTGCGGCACCCTCCCTGCGACTGCGACTCGGGCCACCTAGGTTCAAGTAATACAGTAAATATTTGCATTGCCCTGTTAGAGGCAATGTGTTCAATACTGGGTGTTTGAAACTCCTTTTCTTTTGTACATAAGGCACATACACTGCATAATAGTATGTGAGCAGAGGACTGTAATGGAGCTTTGGACACTCTGAGACTGGCCTAGCCCTCCTACTGGTTCTCTTCATGCCTGACCTTTCAAAACTGTAATGTTATCACATGTCATACGCAGGCCTGCTGGAAACCATCTGCTAAAGGCACTGTTGTGGCTTCCTATCACCAAAAAAAAAGGAAAAAAAAATACCAACACAACACTGGCTGGAGTGGCCAAGTACTGGTTCTGACTGGTTTACTGCTCAGCATGTCTCACCTTCACACATACACAGAAAGACAGACAGTGACACGCATACACCCCCTCAGAGGCTGTTGTTGAGCGACATGAGCCATGAGCAGTCTCCTCAATTAGCGTTAAGGGGCTTTCGCGCAGAGACATGAAGTTCTGGGGCTAAGAATAACATTAGACAGGTCTGCTGCCCGGCAGTGGCAGGGCTCGGGAGCTGTGGCACTGAGGAGAGCCGGGTGTGTGTACTAGCCGGAGTCTTGCTGCTAATCCGATCCCCCGCCATGTTTAGCCCCACCTCGGGATATTATGTTATGTTTGTTAGTGTGACACCTTGGCTAATAAGGCTGTTTTTACACAGAGCGAAACCAATATGATTAACATTAGTTGGGACTGATATAGGGGTAGGGAAAAAACTCCAATGAACCTTGTGTTTACTTGCTGTGAAATCCCTCCCATCAAAGACACAAATCTAGTTTTCAAATGAGGAAGATGGCCGTGTTGAAATATTAAAAAGGCCCACTATAGATCTCCCCCGCAGAAGAGCCAAAAACGCAGGCACAGTTGTGGAGGCACCACAGTGTCCTGGGAGATTCATTACAGGCAGATTTGTTCCACATAGTGAAATATGAGTGAGCTCTACTGCCTGAAAATTGCATTGCTCTATAAGCAGACCCCAATGCACGAATAAACCCCGATTTTCACTTCTAAGGTCTAAGCTCAATGCAACAGCCACAGCAATTATTTGTGAGGAGGAGATCAAACCCAGTGTATCCCGCTTTGTCTGTCTGTAGGAAGACACAAAGGATATGAAACAATGAGCCATGGCACAGACCCATTAGAAATCAATAGAAAAAATATATGGTGACTGTGGATAATACCTTCCCCGCGGCTTGAGGGCAACTTTCCAAAAACAACATGAGCATCAACATGAGCAACATTCACCCACCATTGCATTGACATTGATCTCAATGTTCTGAAATTAAAATTAACAATCAGCCAGCACCGCAGAAGTTTTGGGCAAAGTTGACCAGAACGAGTTAAATAAAAGCTTTTTTTTTTCTCTTTTGGTCAGAAAAAATCTTGTGAGGGCTCATGTAAGCAAATTATCTATTCACTGGCTTTGGCACAGATGATATGCAAAGAGGTCACTGCAGCTGAATAAGCATCTGTATTGCTCATTTTTAAAACCACAGTTGAACTTGGTACAGTAAATAACCTGACCTGAATAAAGTCAAGCAAATCTGGGAGAAAGCCGACTATATTTAGAAAACAGCAACCCGCGTGTCAGAGACAGAGAAATGTGAAAAGATCCCTTACTTAAAAGCGCGTGTGGCTCGGGCTTTGAGCTTGTCAGGTCTAACTGCAGTAATCAAACGCTATTACTGGAGACTGAGAGGGGAAGAGAGGAACTTATAGGAGGTGGCAGTGCCTCAGAGACTCCCCTGCGTTACTGTAAGGCTTATATGTGCCTGTGTTTTTTTTTTTTTTTTTTTGAAGTATGGGGCTGCGGAGTGAGGAGAGACCTCAGTGCTCAGCTTGGGGCGTATAATCTATGGTTCATTTGCAGCTTTTCTCCCCAGTATGACAAGCCGTTTACAAGACGTAGCCTCTGCTGCTGACCCAGTTCTGAGTGGCTGCGTCTCGCGACAAGGCCCTGCCTCCCCATCAGGCCCTGCTCCTCGTCTAACTGACGATAACACCGCCACCCTCTGCCTCCGTGAACTATGGGGAAAAAAATAGGTCGCCCTGACCCACTTTTCTTCTTCTTTTTTTCCCTCCCCTCCCTAAGATCGTGCAAGGAGTTCTGCAGAGCATGATCGAGGGAGACAGTAAAAGGGAGAGAGAGAGGGAGACAAAGGAAGAAAAGAAGTTAAAAATGACCGACTCAGAAGCTACTCTGTGATGAGTGCTTGCATTTTGGCGTGTGTTCTCCCTATGGCCTTTGGAATGGAGGCGACCCTTATCAGTTGGCCTGCTGTATGTTTGGCAAAAAACCCTCCCACGCCTTGATAGAACATCTGCTCCTGAGGTTAAACGCCATCCACAGGCCTCACCAGTCCACCCCACCTCCTAATTTCTATATTTCCTCTTCTAGGGGGCCATTATCTCATGTCTTACTCAGAATGCTAAATGGGACCCTCTGCCTTATTTAAACACAGACGTACACACTGCTTTTTGCAGTCATTTAACACCCATGAAGGTATGACATGTCATCCAGCCAGAAAAATGATGAGCCTTTCTTGGCTAGGGGAGATATTACGGGGGCTAGCTGAGCTGCCCTAATGCCTGGTAGCATGACACTGGCCCCCTCGAATGCCTCTGTGTGGGTTAGGACAGCTCATGATATATCTCGGCTCACGCACGGTGCTCTCATGCAAACCCTTCCCTCATTAAGCTGCGCTCACTCATGCATTGCTTTTGTAATCCCTCCATACATTCTCCTCGACGGGCACACTCCTCTGACAGAGCTCCATTCATTTATAAAACAGATAGTTTGTTCTGCAACGCCCTTTGTATCAGTGTTGGATTCCTGTTTGAAGCCATTGTGAAATACCTAATCAACTCACACCTTTGACTGCTAATTTAAATATTAATGCGCCAGCCAGAAATCATCACTCATCACTCACCGGAGCCTCGGTGTCGCTTAGCAACCTTTGTTTAGCTTCTGTTCAAGAGCTATATTTGTAGGAGTGTGAGTGACATTTAATTATTACCTTTTAAAAAACCTTTTACCCTTAAAGAGACTTACTGAACTGAACAATGCTACTTCAGCTAGTGTGCTGTTTCCTCTTTTATTCTTGTACCTGTGTAGTCTCAGCTCTAATGTAAAAGTAAGCGATTAAATTGACTGCACTGCAGCTACTTGTTCGTAATGTCTGACGCAATGTGCGTTTGATTTGTTGTTTGGTTAAAGGCTGTGTTTTTTTAATGTATGTGAAACAGTGTATGCCGCGGGACGCAACACAAATTTGAGAAATAGGCTGACAATAGTGAAATCAAATAGCAGTAGCAAGCTACTCGTAACTATGCATTACAACAATTTTACACACTTAAACCACAGCATGGCTTGTGCACGCAAATTGCAAAAATTTGGCTACACAAACCTCTTACAAATAGACTGTCAAATAGCTCTCCAAACATTAGCGTGCCTTATGTTAGCACCCCAGTGTCACACAGTTTGCCCATACAAGAACATTAGTCCCACCAGATGCTAGCGACTACATGTGTATGCCTGTGTACTCATTTGCATCAGCCACAGTTTGACACTCCACTTTAAAAACCAGAGGAGGGCTGACCTGCCGCTAAACTCTCACCAGCCCGGTGCTAAGCCCCTGCGTGCTAATGGTGACCTAGTGCACACAGACATGTTGGTGCCTCAGAGACGAGTCATGAAGCCCGCTGCTCCACTTTCCTCTGCTGCCAGACACGCTGCAAAAACTGTACTTTTATGTGTAAAGTGCAGCAAATAGGAGCAGAGAGAGACAGAGAGAAAATGGCTGTATGAGAAAGTAGAATAGGGTGTCAGGTCTCTTTATTCAGCGGGCTGGTGGAGGTTCTAGTTCCAGTTAAGGGGGTGGATGTAGGTCAAGCCCTGCCTCCTCATAAGCACCAAGGTCAATGCTGAATGGAAGGGAAGGTGGCTTAGAGAGAAAGAGGCCCTGGATAAACCACATTCGTCTGGCTCTTGTGCCAGCACCAGCCTCCCGACGTGTAAACACAGTTACACAAGCACACAGCTCCTCTGTGCTAACTCTAGATGTGTGTACATGTGTGCAAAAAAAACCTCTTATACAAGCTTTACAAGCTTTACTGTAGCTTCCATTACCTTTATTAACCCAAACAAGACTTAACTTAAAATGACATATGAGTAAGCAACAGTTGTGTCTCTTTGGCTTGAAAATCAACATCCAAACTATACAAGCTACAGGTTCCTCTAGGCCTATAGGTGTGTGTGTGTGAGTGTGAGTGTGAGTGAGAGAGAGAGAGAGAGAGAGAGCTCAAGGTGTATCCAGACGTACAGCAATTGATGTCTGATTTTAAATGTCAAATCCTAGCAGGTGATCACCTTTATTTTAGTTGTGTCTAACGAAACAACTCTCTGCACATAATCAAGAAAGCTTTTAAAGTGTTGGGACCACAGGGACCGGGATTTGGAGTTTGACTCCCACTGGGGCCACCCATGATAATGATAAATAAGCACTGAGTTCAAATTTGTCAAAGAAAAGTTTGTTATACAAAAGTAAACAGAACAAGTAAGGGCACTCTCAAGCAGGGTTAACTGCAATTTTTTGATAAAAGTATAAAGTATTAAAAACAGCATGCTAATTAAGTACTGTAGAGATAGACTAGAGACTGCACAGATACCCTGGCCTACAAATATTGTTCTTCAGATTTAAGAAAACATTTTTGTTTTGTACAGACCCCAACAAATTTCAAAACAAATAGTTTTTAAAAAAAAATTTTAATTAAATTTTGATGCAAAAATTATCCCCACTAATTGTAAATTGTATCACAAGCTTTAACAGTTCTTTGTATGTAACAGATACAGGACATATGCTCATCAGGATCTCCCCTACTAAAGCCTCTCGGTCCATCCTGACAATAGCAACAGTCTTGTATAATGCCCCACTCTATCCAGCACATGATCAGTTGGCTTTATTAAAGCTGAAGAATATGGCATGTGTCGGCTTGTTTTCCAATAACGCCACAGTCAGTGAGATGAGAAGCACAGCGTTTGAGAATTAATGACACATGGCTCCATAGAGAGTAAAGAAAGAATATATTTCTATGAAAACATGACTGGAAATTAGTCTTTGCTCCTTCATATAGTTGACCCTGTGTGCAGCTAGGATGCCTTTCATGTCATGTAGAGTATTACATTCATAGGGATTATCTTAACCAATCATCAGACTGAGTTTCTTACTATCTCAAGCTTATAATTTACAGTAGTTGCACTGATGACATTACCGGTTGGTTTTTATCACTTGACAAAATGCCCTTTCTTTTGCGGAATTTAATTCAATTGCTTTTCTACGGCACACTGCATATAATCATATCGATGTTACATTTGTGTTGTGAGTCAAAATGTCAAGATTCACTACATTCACTACAATTCTTACACTGCTCTTTTGCCATCTGATTGCAAACCAGGGCTGTATGATATGATAAAAAAACATATTGCAACACATACTAAAATTAAAATCATGATGCTGCGACATTTGTTGGGGTCTGTATCAAACAAACATGTCTCTGGAGGACAAGATTTGAAAGCCAGGAAATCTCTGTAGCACTACTGTACTTCATTATAATGCTTTTAACACGTTTTACCATCAAACAACTGCAGCTTCTTGCGATTCGGATATTGCACATGGTCATATTGTGATTTTGATAATATTACAATTAATTGTGCGACCCTATTGTAAACGGTAGAGAAAACTAAGACACAAACTTGTAATCCAAGTGGGTGAGTTTAGGGTGTAGGGTGCCACCACAAAGCCCCAAAAAATGTGTGAAAAAAGTTATAAAATTGACTACTTAAATATTTGAAATAATACATGGTCATCATTTCAGAAATAAAGTTAAAATTGAAACAAAGTTGTGAATGATACAAAGAAAAAATAACTGAAATGAACAAATTATAATAGAACAGTCTCATTTCCCTCTTACAGCACACGCTAAATAAAAACATAGCATCATAATAGGCTGCAGCTGGCCTAAAGGGACCTGGGGGAAACAGTGCCTCCGTCTGATTGTCCACTTCTACAACTAAAGACAAAGTAGAGCACAATATTCGTGTAAGTGAAAAGCGATGGAGTCATATGCAGAAAGACTGGCATTTGGCTAGGGCTTATTATTGCATGTTCTAACAAAGTGGGCCGAGATCCTGATTTACCCAGCCATATGGTAAACATATCCAGGGGGCAGAAATGTTAACGTACTAGCTTAAAAATACTCTGAATCCGAGACAGTAGCGTGCTCTAAAGCGAGACAGTGAGCCAGCGTGGTTTAAGCATCGGGGCAGCTGTAGGGAGTGAGTGAAGGCAACTGCAACAGCACAAATCCTAGCAGCCAGCTCACTCTGGACATGAATCACTCTGGACATGAAGCAACCTTTCCCTGACATATGCTGGTATCAGTGATTAAGAATTGAGAGGATGACTAAACCTGCTCAGTTCGTCAACGCAGTCAAACCGGGTGGAAACTTGTGGTCGGCCATTCCAAAATTCAGAGAGGGGCAGGGGCCGTTCGAGCCACGGTGCTCTTTCTGATGCGACCTTGACCCCGTTTGACCTTGGGGCGACTACCCAATTGAATGACAGCCCCTGCAGCTGCATGCACGCCTGTGGCGAGTGTCTCCACCCCCTCATCCTCATAGACATACAAGGTCAGGAGAGACGATAGGGGGTGAGGCTGGGTGAAGGGTGTCACATGATTGGATCTCCTTCTGGAGAGTTACTTAAAAAGCTCCTCAGCAATCAGGTCAAGGTCACGCTCTAGCCTTAAAGCTACAGGAAAAGAGAGAAGTCAGTGAATGGGTGTGGGTGTGTGTGTGTGTGTGTGTGTATGTATATAAGGGTGCACAAAGACAGACGCGGGGGAGGAGGGGTGACTACGTACTTCTCTACATGTTCAGCAGTCCTGGGTCCTTGATAACTTGAAAACACAAGCTATGATTCTATTAGCTGTATTAATCTTCCTGCTTAGTCGACACTTTTATTCAAAGTCACTTACGCGATTATCACTCTTGCACATCTCTTTCCATTTCTACAGCTGGATATTTACTGGAGGAATCCAGGTTAATTGCCTTTGCTCAAGGGCAGCGGGTGAGCAGAGTATGAGGCAGCAATCTTCTGGTCACCAGTCCATTTTCCCAAAGTAATAGGTCATATGGCTGCCTCAAGTCATCAGCCCAGTGCTCTCCTTCTCCTATCAAATGGCCTCTCTACTACTGGGCGCCTTCTAACACAGTTATGAGAGAGCTGTACGTCTGAACCACAGGCTTTCGGTCTGTTTACCCAGCTCTAGTGAGGACGCACTAAATAACGCCACCTCACTAATGGATTTAAAAGTGGGCTGCAGCTTCACAAAAGGACAGCATGTTTCAGAAATTCAAGAGACCACTTCCAGTGAAAGAGAGGGGGCTGGGGTTATGCCAAATGTCCTCGGTCTTTGCTTTGTGGTGTGGGAGTGCATTAATTTTTTAATTTAGAGATGCGCCACTTATTTAACCATGTTCTGTAAAAGATGTTTATTGAAAGAGCAATGAGTCATTTATGTATTCATTGACAAATTTATAAAGTAGGGAAGAGAATCTGTTATGTCAGAGCCATTACAAGGCTGGTCTTTATGTGTCTTAGAAGACAGACTTTAATGTGAAATTATTTTAGACTAACGACCATTCATCTAGCTTGGAATAATATGCAAAAAATAAGGTATTTCAAGGGGAATTCAGTGACATTCCTCTTTTGGGAAGCCGGATAATGTGCTGCAGATCTATCTGAACTCACATAGCTCCGACTCTCCACGGCCACCCGCACAGGTCCCTTGTTGCCCAGCAACAATTCAGCTCATCACCAGAAGCCAAAAAGTTACACAATTACAGTTCAAGCCAAAAGAGGATTTGGGGTGTGCAGCCCGTAACATCATTCAGCAAGTTACAACCAACTTCTAGAAGAAAGCTCTGTGTGAATGAGGAAGTGGGGAAACCCCAGCTCTTGCATTTTCTACCCATCCCTGAATGCAATGTGAAAGTATGTGAGTGTTGGCAGGGTGACACTGAAAATAACCCAAACATTGACAGTAGAATGGTGTACTATGAAATCTGAAGTGTTGTAGCTGTGGTGGCATAAAAGAGCAGCTCTCAGGTACAAAGTTTAATGATGCCTGAATTTTCCTGAACTTCACCCGTTTCGCAATGGAAATAAATCTCAGAGACACAACCTCGCAGCATATACTGCATATGCATCCCCCCCTCCCTCCCTCCCTCCCCTGTCGTCCTATGCAATATATCCATCATTCATTCATAAATTCTGAAAACTCCTCTTTAGTTAATTGCCTGGGAAAATTTAATTTCAAACGAAAGCTTTTAAAAGAGAAAGATATAATTAAGTTGCAGGGATCTCTCTGCCCCCTCCTTGTCCAGGGGGGCCGAGGGGACATGTGCTGTGAGCCGTGCAGCTCTGCACCGCACTGCTCCGTGTCAGGGAAGTCATACACCCATGTTTAAAGCAGAACGTTACGTAAAGCCTCCCCCTCTGCACAGGCTTACTGCACCAGACACTGTGTCCTTGCCTGGGCTGCTCAAGGTTCCCAAAAGGACAGGCTGCTAAGAAGTTGGGAAGGACGGGGCCCTGTGATAGCCTGCAAAGGGAGGGAGGGAGGGAGGGAGGGAGGGCGGGCGGAGGGAGTGGGGAGAGAGCTGCTGCCTGTGACAGCTTTGGACTTTGAATTCAGCGCCAGACAGGCTCATGCATCAATCCCTCAACTTACAAAGACAAGCCACTAACCTTGACGAGGCCAGGGACTCTTCAGGAATGAGTGGCATTTTCACTTAGCCCCAGCTTCTCCCCTGCACTCCTGCCACATAACCTGGTTAAAATAAGACACAGTTGAATAACAGTCGACCTCAGTCTCTGGACTTTGTGACCCGTTGTTCTAGCCTTCAAACCTTAGGCTTCTTAAACCATGCCAGGGACATATGCGATAATACACTTGGAGGCAACATAAATAGCAGTTAGCACACAAGGTGCAGTAGCCTTGTCTGATGCCTGTCAGAAGCTGTTTTGTTTAAGTGAGGCATGACGCAAGCTCATGTGAATCCATGCATGCTATGATCCTTGGGATCAACAACTGTATTATCAGAGACTTAATTACACACATCCTCTGACTGTTGCAGCTAAACAATTGCCAACAAAAGCCACAAACATGCAGACAAGTATCTGCCATCCTTATCCTTTGTCTTCCTCTGTTAGAAGACAAGGCAGACGCTCTCCATCACATGTACACACAGCCTGGGTATTCCTCCTATCTATGAGCGTCTGTCCTCATTCCCCTTGCAGCCCGCCCACTCTGTCACGCCTGTGACATTGGCCCGCTTGTGGCAAAGCAAAGACCTTCCCCTCGCCTGACTGCAGCATCCTGGCAGCACGCTCGCCACAATGGTAGAGAAACCTTCCTACTGCACCTCTACAGCCCGGGGGCAGCAGCAGCTCTGCTACAGGAGCAAGAGAGGCAGAGAGGGAGGGAAGGAGCGAAGGAGGGAGGGAGGGAGTCAGTTCCACTCCACTCCTCTGCTGTGACCACACCAGCCCAGCCAGGAAAAGAGTCAGCTCCTCTCACATCACCCAGGAGGTCTGCTGCTCAACGCTACATGTCCTCAGTCTTTACTTAACATATTAGAGGAGGGGGACGGTGGAGGTTTGGTGTTAAGCTGGTAGCTCGGTTACCACAGTGCAAGGTAGCTTGATGCTGTTTTCCCTGCTCTGCTTCATTGATCGGCACAGTTAGGCTTCCACAGCTGTTGTTTTCAAAATGGGCTGATGCTTCATGTGGGTAACGTGTAATTTATTTGACCGACAATATCTCTCTCTTTTGGTCTCCCTCCCCTTTAGCGAGCAATTTCAGCAAAGTCTAAATAATTCACGGCAATTGCAATCAGCAGCGATCAATCGGTGGAGATAATTGAGGGGCCTGTCATTGCGCCAAGGCCAAGGTGAAGTGCGAAGGCAGAGGGGTGGAGAGTTGGAGGTGAGGGTGAAGGGGGGGAGGGGGGGAGGAGGAGGAGGAGGGGGAGTCATTCAACAGATGAGCTCCGGCTAGTATAGCTCTCAGGGGCTGCAGCGGAGGCGTCCATCTTTCTTCAGTGCGTTTCGTCATTCCAGCCTGCATCCAGGAGCGATGGCTGTAAAGGCGCATTTAGCAGTTCCTGCCTTGTCATCAGAATGACTCCCATTGACTTTGGTTGCCTTCTGTTCATGACAGAAGCACCAACAGGAGCCAGAGTGATTGTCTCTGAATGAGATAGTGCTGCCATAATTGAGAGCCCTTAGTAAACCCTATCTTCCAAGCGGCACACGGAGGGAATACTCTCAAACTGCCCACACAATGATCTTATTTCAGAAATCAAAATTGAATTCAATAGTTCTGTGCCTTGGTTTCTGACACAGTCTCATTCTAGTATTCTGGTGGCAAAATATTCTGTGAAAAATGCTAAAATAACAACTAAACTATGTTTCCACCTGCCTCTTTGCTCAGAATAGTGGAGTTCCTCTGATAGTTTTAATGTCTGTATAGTAAATTCATTTTTTATCCAATTTTGTTGGCTTCAGTGGCTGCATCAGTCTGTGTATGTTTACACTTTAATCACTCAAGCCTTGACATTTCAGCCTTGTGTTTCTCATATCCATTTCAAGACATTTTCTATTCCAATTTTATGCAATATGGCCCTGTTGTGGTATCAAGACTTGTGTGTATGACACTGTAGTCTGTATAATGTGCGCGTGTGTGAAATCCAGCGAGAAATTCTGATTCTGATTCTGAATAAGAGGTGTGGAGGAGGAGGCGCAGAGAAGAGTCAAGATACTAAGGAGGGCTAACATCACCTTAATGGTAAGATACTGAAAACTGATCATTTCAAACACTCTGATCAAGCACAGCACGACTATTCTTGCGTTGTGTTTCTGTCTCATCAATTTGAGATAAATGCCTTAGTCCGAATATTAAATTTACAGCATAATTGTTGCGCTGTAAATCTCTGCCCAATAACAGCTGTAGTGCTGGCTATTGTTATTAGTAGAGAGTGTCTACCGAATAAACAAACAATAAAGAGAACAATAAAATGATTTGGCTTAAAGCATGCCCCACACAAATATTATAGAGCTCAAACAATTAGAGAAATGAGCCAGTGGCCAAAAGGTCTCGGGTTTGAATCCTCCGTGGGCTGACAAAGTATCGGCCTGTAAGTAGATGAGAAATGCACTTCTATTCCTCAACATCTACTGTCAAAGTGCCCTTGAACAATGTTCGGTGGCCAACAACACAAGTGCTGGGCAGCTCCCAGGTCTATAATAAATCAAAAACTCTGCAGTAAATGCATGACACTTGTTCTGGTAGATTGCACATTAGTTTGTTGGGGTTTTTTTTGCAGAGTATCTCAGCAATCAAAAAGCGAGATGAAGCCCTCGATTTTGTCTGCCCCCGTGTCTCATGCTACTGTGACGGACAGATTTACAAACAGTGGGGTTTGAGTTGGCACAGTGGTAGTAGTTAGAGAGGCTGTTAGTAGAGATAAGTGCCTGGGCAGGTACTCCTGTATCTGTGGCAGCATCACCCTGCATAAAAACACACTATTACATCAAATAATTTAAATGGGAAAGGAAAGTCACTAAGTAGCAACAAGCAGTGTGATCCAGTAATTACTTTCTAACGCTATAGCAAAAATACAGCCTCTGTGCCAAACACACCTGCATGAGCCCCAAAAACACACACGTCAAAACATGCCACTTTTATACAGCAGCAGTGGAGTTTTGATGGCAGATAAGATTTGCTGTCATGAAAGGCAGCCAGTGGATAAGAGAGTAGAGTGCAGAGTCCAGTCTTGTGACTGTTCAGCAGCCTCGACATCATTTGCATTTGGCCATTTGAATGTCCTCTGGTTCTGTTGCAGGCTACTGCACATCACTCAACAGCAGCTCCCTGGACACTAGCAGATGGCCCAGCCAAATCATGCTACATCCAGTACATACGAGCCTTTGAGTTACAGCACGCCGGCCGCACCACTCAAACAAAAGCACTTTTGCAACTTTAAAGCTGGGCTATAAGTGCAGGTTTTAGTTATCTGTGGCAAAAGAGGACAAGCTGAACTACCTTGAACATCTTGTGTAAGTTCAGGTCAAATAATTAAGCAGCTTAAATGCTCAACAAAAGAAAGGCTAAAAGGCAGACCCCCAGACACAGACAGTATTTACAGGGCTTTAAAGAAGTTTGACTTTTCTCCACATTACTTTAGGTTGTTAGTCCAAGTTACAGCGGTCCTGTGAAAGGTAGTACATTAACCCAGCACGCTGTTTTCTTTTAAATCCTCATACAATAACATCCTAACGGGTTGCTGTTGGGAAGCTTTATAAATTGCCCTTTTAGAACCTGAACTGAAGATGTACTCTGCCCTCTTTCCTGTAACTCGCAGCAAACTTCAGCCCCTGACCTTTTGCCTCCACACTGATCCAAAGTCCAATGAAGCAATAGGACATTTCAGAAAAAGGAACACCTACGCAAAGGCCATTCAGAAAGCCTCCCTGCCAGTTACTGAAAAACATCCAAGTCTTTGAACTCTATCAAAACATATCTGACATGATGACACAGTGATGTGACAGGCTGCAACGGACCAACTTCAAGCAAATGCATTTTGTTCTGCAGACTGAACTAGTAACCTTTCAGAAACTTAAAGGGACCAGCCAGTGGTTACAGAGGAGTTGATCTTTAAGGATGTGGTGTAATGTAGGTAAAACTGAACAACTAAATGGCCATTATTGAGGATCATTAACTAATTCATGAATCCAGATTATGGCGGTGTATAGTGCATTAGAGGCCTAATGTTACCTTCATAGTGGCTGTAATACGGACTTGTTGTAGCAACAGAGTGAGATAAAGCTTTGTAACATTGTAGCTACCTTCGCCTACGCTGTATTTACTGTACATGCTGGGGTTAGTGCCACTGTCACTGACTTCCCCTAAAGAGGCAGCAGCACTGTAAAACACTACAGGGGGGCAATACAAAAATATGCGAGGCAAATGTAATACTCTTTCAGACATTAATACATTTTAGAGCCCAAAAATGAAAAGCTCACAGTATGAGTCTGGGCAACCAAGCAGATTTCTCATTAAGTAGCCTAAAGAATCCAGGACAGCGCTATATTTTAACACCTCCAAAGGCCTATTGATGACTCCAGCTCAACATATAACTACACCTGGGTCCTTTTCAAGGCCTTGAGGTCCATCGTTTTAAGGAGCAGGACTTACCAACAGTAGAAGCGAACAGCGCAACTGTGGAATGTGTTCAAAATAGGAGGTTGTCTACTGTTTTGACCCGACGTGATGAACTACATTACCTGTACCGACGTTACATTACTGTACCATACTGTGGCATCCGTACAGCGTGTCTTATTATTAACTGAACCCACGGGCTGGCATTATTCATTCAGTGTTCATATGGTCAGTGCGTGACAGCAGCTTAAAATACACTTAGAAAATGTAGGAGGACGCCTTTATTTGATTCAGCTGTCGGTGTATGAGGGTACATTCACTACAATTTGCATTCATTTCAGCTGATTTGCACACAGATAAATAGCTCTACTGCAGGCCTCGTTTACTGCTCGTATGGTGGCCGGGGAATACAGACAGTGGCCGTTATTACTAAGCGACTCTGTGGGCTATAACAGAAGCCTATGGCAGCGCACACAGCCAGCTCCATTCTCCGCTCCTTTATGCAGCGTTTTCAGCGCTATATCCATATGCGCCTCGGCTCGACACACAAACAGCCCGTCCTACCCTCGAAACAACACCTCGAAACAATCCTCGACACCGCGTCCCGTCTGCGCACCCGTGTATTTTCCACCCCCAGCTGTAATAAGAATTCTCCCGATATGACAGTGCGTTTATCTACAGCACGTAACGTTAGATCCCTTACCTGCGTTGTCCACCCCACAGTCAGCCGGAGAGGCGCATCGTTGTTATTCGACAGGAGGAGGCAAATCCAATGAAAACGGTCGCATTTGTCTTGACACTCTCGGCAGGAAACAGAAATGGCGAGGCAGGCTTTAAAAATAAAAAAAAATTTAGTCCAAAAAAAAAGCCTCGGGTTTCTTTCTTTTTTTTGGTGCTGCGACTGGAAGCGAGCTGCGGTGTGTGGCGTGTAGTCTGAGGGAATTGTTTATTCTCAGGGTCCCCTCGCTGTGGAGAAGTGAGCGGAGACACACTCCTCCTACTGCCTGCCGCTGACACCACCCTTAAAGGAACAAGCCTTCACTGCTGCACACACTGCTCCCAATAACAACAACAACAACAATAATAATAATAATAATGTGCATGAATGGACAGCTAAGAATTTATTATTTTATATTCATTTAGATGTTAACTATTTTTCTACGTTTCAATTGTAATTCAATTGTTTTATATTGTTAATGTAGCTGATGTTCCACCAGTAGCAGGAACTATTAACAGGGGCAGTAGTAGTAGTAGTGCCAGTAGTAAAAACATTAACATTAACAGTAGCAGTAAAAGCAGGAAAGCAGCTATACAAGTGCTTGGGTTTACAGAAGAATTCAAAGAAGAATAAGATTTACTTTATTAATCCCCAATGAGGATTTTTTTTCTTTTTAAAGGTGCACTCCACTGATTTTACTCATTCAGTTTAGTATACCTCTCAGGGGGAGTACCACTGTGAACACAGTTGTATCATTTATTTGATTTCAGTTTATTGTCAGAATTATTGCTGAAATGTGTCTTGCATCCCAAGAGGTATACTGTTTCACAGAAATAAACATAATACACATACAATAAACATTACGCCACAAACATATATTAGAAGAACACCTGGACGCAGTTTGCAGCGGTTCCGTGCATCGAAAAAGGGTCCAATAATGTCTTCTGTGAGTCCGCAGGAAGCTGGAAAAATAACCCCGATGACATCATCAGGGTCTGTCTGAGCTTGGAGAAAAACATTTTAAACAGAACATCTAAAGCACTGTGGCAAGGAGTGTGAAAGACATGAGCATTAACCAGGCAAGGGGAATTTAAAGATAGATGCTATCAAGTTGCATTGTGGGAAATGTTGGATCAAGTGTTTTTGTAGCGTCATCTATAATGAGGACAACAAATATGAATGTCTCGGCCTCAGCTGCATCTATTTTGACCATCTGCCTTTATTGACATGACTCTCACAGCGTCTCTGTTCGGATGTGCAGTAGAAATGACCCTATAAGGATGCATATTAGGGTCTGCTCAAATATAAAATTGACTGTAACCTGAATATTAAAGTCATGTACATGACATCCTGTAACGAAGGATCATTTGAAACCCATAAATACTGTCCTCCTTTGTTAACATAATATAATTTACATCTTTTATTATACCACAGTTAGTACATTTGTACATCATCTACACATGTTTTGTTTTATAATAATTAAACAATCAAATACCATTCATGGGTAGTCTGAAATCAAAAACCTTAATGACTATACAATAATTCCTTAACCCGTCCCCTCATAACAAAAGCAGGTTAATAAAATGGCCTTTCAGTTAAATGAAAAATTATGTAAGAAGTGCCCCAACTAACCTTTTAGTCAGCATCTCTAAACAAATCATTAGGCCTCCCCTTGGATGGGGTCCAAAATAGGAGAGTTAAAAGAATATATCTGTCACAGTGCTGGAGATTTACTACCTGCCTCAGCACACAGTGACCAAGTGGAGAAAATGAACAACATCACCGCCATGGAGGTGCCCTTGAACAAGGCACTGAGGCAGCTTCCAGGTGTGAACGTGTGTCACTATAAGTGTGAAGCAGGGTGTCATTCACAAACAGCAGATGTGCCTATATGGAAACTTTCTAAATTACTTACTTTTCTTCAGCTGTCATTAGAAAGGAATGCTTTTCACAGTGGACCTTCAGTAGTGTGAGTAAATCTAAACATATGATTGTGCTCCAAATGCTTAGAAATAACTTTTTTCTCTTTATTTTCTTGACATCTTGTGCTAATCTGTGCTATCAGGTCCACTGGCCTGTAGTCTGGCTTCTTAACATTGCCTTGAACAAAATGTCTCTAAGGACCTGGGGAACATCAGTGTTCTCATGAATAAGAACACAACAACATAACCTACTTCTACCCATCCCTGTCTCTGTTTCTCTTTTCAAATCCGGGATGGGGGGTAGTGTATGTGTGTGTATGGGGGGGGGTGGCGGCTCCTCCTCCTTCTCCTCCTCCTCCCTCTGCTCTGCTATCACATCAAGCTGTGTTATTGGCCACTTGTATTCAGCCAGTTGGATACAGTGCCTTCTAACCTGCTGTACCCCCACCGAGGTGTTTAAACAGTAATTCAGTTCATTGCCGGTAGTATAAACAGAGGCGGCACTCAACATGTCAGTCAGGTAAATTGGATAGTTTTCTTTTACAAGGCTGTTGTTCACAATAGGTGTTACCTGCAATTTGCATTTTGAGTACAACAGCAGTTAAAAGTCTGATCAAAGTCCTCGCCAAAGTGCCGTTCATAAAAAGTTGATGTTGCTGTGTTTATTGTTGTTGTGTGATTGCACTGTGAGTGCTGCTCAGGACAATATTTTTGTGTAACATCAGCCTCAAGTTGGATGAGCAGACAAGCTCAGCAATTTGGATGGTATCTCACCTCGTGACCTCTGACCTGGGGTGACCTTTCATCTTTGAACTCTGACCCCGAATGCCACATAAATGGAGATACAATATCCTTCCTTTCAGTCCTTCCCCCCAACCCGAGCAGGCTGAACTTTGCCCCTGAAGCCTTCAACAGAAATGTGGTTCGGGAAACTCTGTCCTTTGACCTGAAGGGACAAGCCTGGGGCATTTTTGAAAACATTTTGTCATGATTTTATTTATGTATGTAATTTAACGCGTTCAGTGAGGAGCTGCTGGAAAAGAAGGTTAAAGATGTTAACAGGCTGGTTGCAGTGTTTGGCTTGGTACAGCCGTGGCTAGTGACAAAAGAGAAAATGGAAAAAGTGTGTTGCATTATAAAAGGGAAGGTTAACAAGGATTTGAGCATCATTAGGAGTGGACTTTGTTGTTTTACTAGACTGACTTTTTACAATCTTGTTAACACGGTGTCGTATTAAGTGTGTAAAATAGTGCTGGAATGGCATTTTGTTGTAATTGAATTTGATCAACAGCTGTTGAGTGCAGTGAAAATGAGAATTTCACGTTTCTTTTGACAGCACACAAACTGAAGACTTTAAAAATCGAACGAGCAGAGGTGTGGACTGGAGTCACAAACTTTATTTACAACTTGACAAAATTAAAAAGGACTTGACAACTTGATGTGGACTTTTACACCAATGACTCATTTGGACTTGAGCCTTTTGGCGTGAAAATACTTGATACCTTGCCGCAAGCCCAAAGATTAAAAAGTATGTTATTTAAAAAGTGTGGTACGAATCAATTTATTTCCTGAGTCAAATAATGTTAACACGATGAATTCCCAGCAAGTTGACAATTAATTCCCAAGATTCACTTAGTTTGAACCAGCATCCAATCAAGTTGCAGGAGAGAACCATTAAGAACTCAAGTTATGTTATTGAGTACCAGTTGGAAATAATTATAGCTTATTATTAATAAGCTGTATTTCAAACAGCTTATTCTAAGGTAACAAATGAGTGATTATACACTAACGAAAACACACTTTTGATTATTATATTCCATTTCTGTCAGTATATCCTCCTAAATGTCACTGTTACTATATTACCCTGTTGTTGAAAAGCATTACATTTGGTGAAGAGCAAATTAGAGACTTATTTAGGACTTAGAACTAAACGTTTAGGACTTGACTTCGTACTTGAATGCAAAGACTTGAGATTTACTTGCAAAACAATGGCTCGCAAACAAGTCCCATCTCTATATAGAACACTGTTTCTCAACTTCCTATAAACTATTTTATGAAGAAACACTGAAAAATAAAAAGCAGAAAGACTTAAGTTGACAAACACATATTTCAAAACTATACACCACAATCTTTATCCAGTGAACACTGTAATAAAGCCAATTCATCTGTGACTCAACTTTCATGTCAGCATGGGTTCACTGAGCGGTTACTGGGGCAGATTATCGTTCAAATCTTTGGATGGGATGATATGCAGATTTGATTTGTTCCTCCATCCAGGAATAGAGCAATCTGACCCTGGCCCTCTTAAAAATTGGTTTCCTATACACTTACGCTGTAAGCTGAATATTTCAAGGTAAAGAAAAAAATAGATGGAAAACATATGAATGCGTGGGCAAAGGTCAGCACTGCAGCGGTGTTCTCTTGGCACAGCAGTGCAAACAGAGGAGAGTTTAGATTCAGACGCCTGATTGTCTCAGAGGGAGGGAGCCGGTGTGTCAGCAGACATTAACCCTCCACCTTTGACCTCTACTCCCCAATTTCAGCCGAAGTGTCTCCCAAGGTTTGGAGTGAAGGAGGGCCCTCTTGGGGAGGAGGCAGGTGCGAGCTGCAGTGGGAGGGCCCGCTGGAAGTCACACCATACTGTAACCTTTGAACTGGAATGAGTATGGGATGGTTGTGACATTCCTCACGTATACAGCTGCAGGGAAGGTCCTACTACTGCCGTATGATGCAGCAAAAAACCTGCCCACAGAGAGACAGGTTAGGTGTATTTGGATTATTCAGCTGCTCGGCTTGAATAAAACCCTGCAGAGGCCACATATTTAAATCAACAAAGCCAATAAAGGAATAAGCAGGTAAATCTACATTTGCGTTTTAAAGCAAAAAAATAGTGTTTGAACTTGCAGAAAGTAAAGAAAGTAACATCTTTGTACAGACCAAACACTGGCCTTGTGATGAGTGGATTATTCATTAACAAGTGAAACTGTCTTTATTGGTGCAACAAACTATTGACGGAGGAGAAAATGCGTGACCTCTGTTCAAAATAAACAGACAGGAGTGATTACGACTGGATTACGGCCGACATGCTAAACAGCCATCTCAGTCGTCTCAGTAAATATTCCACTTTTGTCCTTGAAGTGTGTCAGGGAGATGAAACTGTGCCTGATAGACAAGATAGATAATTCCAGTACAACGCAGCACTGCGCTAAGGGAGGAGATACATGAAAGTCACAGCTGCCACTGGAAGAAAAGGTGTGCCAAACTAGCGATTCAACATGATGACCCCCATGTCTCCCATTTCACATTATTTTTTTCATCTGACTCAGAATCAGTACGTTCTGTGAGTTATTTAAGTTTGCGCTTCCAGGAAAAGTGCTCCAGGAAAGCAACATTATTTTTGACTGAGGTCATCATGGCACATTGAGAAATGTCTTCTGGGGTATTGACGCTCAGACAGTTGATACTACGGTCACTGTCCAGGTATGTCAGTGTTATTTAGTGCAGCAGCTCCGTGTTGAGTTTCTCTGGAGAGCCAATGATCTGACTGAAAGGATCCACACTCACAGCAGCGCCCTGCAAAGGGATATCATGATGTTGGCCTCACAATAGGGATGGTGTCTGCTTTCCCATTCAACAGTTTCTTCAGTCTGCTGCCGGCACAGAGAAGAATAGGCTTCATAAACACCTATGGTTTCAAAAAAAAAGAAAAAGAAAAGAAAAAAATCTCCAAGGCCATCCTGCCTGGAGCTGTTTTGTTACGGTGTAACTGTGAAACTGCAGAGATGTTATACAATACATGACCAAAACGCACATGGCATGTGGGTGACAAATTAAAGGAAAAACCTGAATGAATGAGTGGAGATAAATGCAGATGCTTTCATACAGGACACAAGGGGTCATTGAGTGCTTTGATGAGAATGAAAACAATGTAAAACACCTATAGGAGGTTGGAGAGGATTCCAGAAACTAGGATGTTTGAGTTACTTTTTCCTTTAACTTGTCAGCCATCTGTAGTTTGCTCCAAAGAGGACACCCTCACTTACTAAATCTCCTCATTTCATCATTTTGCTTTTACCCGGCAAAGCAAGTGTTCTGCCAGGGAATCAATTGTGAGGCTGCTGACAGCAGTGGGAATGTTTACATCTCCCTACGCCTGTCCTCATATCTAATGCTTAACCCATACCCGCTTGCTCTGAAAAAGAAAAATCAAGAGGAATTTTGGAGTTGTTTTTGGATAACTGTCAAAGTATGGGAAAACAGGTCACTGCTTAAGCTTGGCTGCCTGTGTGTGTGTGTGTGTGTGCGTGAGAGAGAGACACAGTTCACGTGTGTGAATAGGAACACAAGCAAGACTAGGTCGACTCCTGTGTGGGTGAGCTGCCTCACGTCCCCCTGTACATGCACTGGCCCTGCATCTTGTTGACCTAGTTGGTGCTCTTTGACTAATCCCTGACGATTCTGCGGGTGGTCTGGGAGGAGCTCTCCTCCAGTTTCCTCTGCATTTGAATATCAGATGGCAAAGGCGGGGCCTCGCAGAAAAAAAACAAAAAAAACATCTCTGAACTGCCAAGGGATTTGACTGGAGCGCCTGCCAACACAACACGCAATGTTTTTTTAGTACTCCCTGTACCTCCTCTCCCTCCCTCTCCCTCTCTTGTATGCTATCGTGGGTCTTTCATCCGCTCGTCAGACATGAAAGGCACCCATATTTTTTGCCCATATTGACCCACTGGTTCAAAGCGACACTGATACTTTCATTGTGTTTGTGTGTGCGTGTGTGTTTTTCTGAGCGATTAGAGTCGAGCTTGTAGTCCCGATCGTGTGGCCATCCACACTGTTCAGCTATCAGTGCTGGTCTCTCAGCTTACACATGTAACAGGAGTTTCCCCACTGACACACAGCTGACATGCTGTCTTCTTGGTTTTATTACTTATGTTTGGGTGATCGAATTACTCTTTCACCTTGTGGTTTATGGCTCTTCTAACCCACTCATTCGCTCAGCATGGGCCATTTGCAAGCACAATGAGGGATACACTGCCATAGTTCTGTAAAACACCCTCAGATTGATGTTAGGCTGGGAGTGAAAGCGTAAAAACAAGCCTCCATTCGAAGCCATTACCTAGTTTCTAGCTTTGTTTTTTGATACGAGGGTGGACATACACTGTATAATGTGCATATTTGTTTAGCATGCGTGTGTGTGACAAATGAAGCAGTAGAGCAACGACTAATCCGTAGTCAAAGCTGCTGTCTTGATGTTGGTTTTACACTGGGTGAGCTGCTTTGTTTGACTGAGACTTTACTGGGAGGACACAGTGGGGGCTGAGCTACAGAGTCAAATATCAGGGACAGAGGCACCTTACTGTCCCTGCTGCACTCTCACACATACACGCACACAGATGGCGGTGAGCGAGGACAGTGAAAACACAGCTCAGTGTCCCTGGGCCCTCGTCCTTCCTCCACCCATCCACCACCAGCCATTCCCACGGGGCCGTTAACATCCTATTGACCCTGCTCACTCATTATCAGATCAGCATGGAACACACTGGGGCACTTTAACCCACTCTGTACACACATACACACATCTTCACACTCCACACACACACTGGTTGCAGATTACTCTGCTCTCAGAACAGTATTTTGGCCCGTTGCTCCATAGCAACCCTACCCTCAAACCCACAGTAGAGTACTAAGCTAGCTCCGATGATCACTCTTCAGTGTTGCAGTAGAGTGCTCGACTAGGAGCTCAACGCCCACGGGTACGTCTCCTCCACAGATGCTGGCGGGGTCCTGTGGGACAGCCACGGCTTCTCAGCACCCCCCCCCTCCACTGATTGTCAGTAAACGTGTTGACATAAATGTAGTGTGGCTACTAATGAGCTGCCAACCAACAACCACTGTCAGCTCCTTAAGACCTGTCAATATAAGACAGAGGCTGATTTTAACTCATTACACATAAGATGTCTAACAATAGATTAAAGCATAAAGCTTGCAATATTTTTCTTCATTTGAAGGCCAAATCATCAGCCGGGGAAATGTCTCACAGACATTAGAATGCGGTGTGGACATGTGCAGCCTGTGACAGCCCCTTCCAGCAATTGAAATTCATGACAGGTCTGAGGTAGTGTGATACTCATGTAGGCACAAAGCCTGCACATCTAATGTTTATTGATAGCAAAGCCTACATAGGCTGTTTTTATTTCAAAGCAGTATGGGAAGGCTTAGATTCAGTGTCTGCATGTTTGTGCGTGTGTGCCGCCTGTGTGTACGTGTACACGGCCTCGGTGTTTGTTTGTGTCACACAAAAAACAGATTAGTGAAAACACTGAGGTAAAATAAGCAGCCTGACCTTGCTCTGAAACTGAAAGGCAATCCTCTGAATGATCCGCGGGTCAGTAGCTTTGTCCTTCAGACAGTTAAAGTCTATCCTTCTCATCCCCTCCCTCCCCCCCTCGCCTGTCTCACTGTTTCCTCCTCTATCCCTCACTCTCTCTCTCTATCTTTTCCTTTCTTCTACAGTAGTTCCATTCACGTTAAATCCCTCTTTTTCTGCACCTTATGTAAAACTTATTCTCCTCCATTCTCCATGCAAAACTGTCTGTCTTAATGTGGCACACACACACACGCTCACACACAAAAACACATTCAGAACTCTTGATATGCATGTCATCTTTTCATGTCTGGTCTTTGAACACGGCTGTTTGTGTTATTTCAAGACGCGATTGTTCCTCGTGACAAGCCGTGATGGCTCAGATGTGTCTGATCTCCTGCTACACCTCAAAGGCAGACGAGCACGACGCGAAGGCAGCAGCAGATACAACCAGCCATATTAAAGACTTCCCCCGCAAACTCTTTGAGCTGTGAAATGTTTGAACGCTTTAGACGTAGCCAAAGCGGAGTTGCCAGGTGAGCGCTGGCAAACCCCCCCACCCCCGTCCCTTCAATGTATAAGGAAAATGCCTCAAGATTGCTGCATTCACTGGAAATATTGGCAAGTGTGTCAGCAAGTTCCAGATGTCAGTTATGCAATGTCTAATTGAAACAGCAAAAAGCCGTTGCTTTGTTTTGTTACTTAGAAAGTGTGAATGTTTCTCACAAGTTCAAGCTCATTGGAGTTTTTATGTTATAAAATGGGAGAGACCTTTATTTAATGTCAAATAATGAGGGCATTACTTGAATGAAGATGCCTCGTTAGACATATGTTAAGACAACATACAAAGAGTCCTGCCCTGAAACAATAATGTGTGTCTGATCATATATAATTTAGGCAAAAAGTATAATTTGCTAATTAAAATGCTTAAAAAGTAATTTACTCTTCTTACCTCATTCAAATTCCAAATTCTGATGTCACAAATCATCTGGATAGGCCGCCCCTTAAAATCAGATTTTCATGAGCACAAGAGAAACTTTCCACCTTTCAGTCAGATGGATGTGAAAACATCCTTCTAGTGTCAAACTCTGCACAGCATCCATTCAAACAGCACACAGTGGGATCAAAAA